>NW_012104310.1:203344-257338 GCF_000951045.1 Mandrillus leucophaeus
GCTAATATTTTTGTATTTTTAGTAGAGACGGGGTTTCACCATGTTAGCCAGGATGGTCTTGATCTCCTGACCTCGTTATCCGCCCACCTCGGCCTCCCAAAGTGCTGGGATTACAGACGTGAGCCACCGCACCCAGCCCTCCTCCTCCTCCTCCTTCTTCCTCTTCTTCTTCTTCTTTCTTCCTTATTTCCTCCTCCTCCTTCTTCCTCTTCTTCCTCTTCTTCTTTCTTCCTTATTTCCTCCTCCTCCTCCTCCTTCCTCTTCCTCTTCCTCTTCTTTTTCCTTCTTTGTAATGTCACTGTCAGCTTTTCTGACTTTATCTTACTTGACCTCTCTAGGTCCCTCAGGTCCCTCAGGATATGGCCTCTGCCTACTTCTTAGCCTCATTACCTGGAGGAATGGGATATAATATTTACCCTAATTTTATTCTGGAAAAATTACATCTGTTGGATCCATGATTAAAACTCAGGGTGTTTGAATTTAAAAATGTGTTAAAAACTTTGGTAAGGTTGCCCTCCATAAGTCTTTTCTGTCATAGGAGAGAAATATTATGAAGAAAAGAAACACATTAAAAGTACTTTAACTAAAAATGAGAAAAAATTGGAAGTCTCAGAGTTGCTTTGTTGTGTTTACCAGCTAGAAGTGCAGGTAGGCCTCAGGAGAGAGTTGGACAGCAATGGCCTGGCTCTCCTTGCTCCATCTCTTAGTGCTACGAGATCTCCCTTGGTGTCTTCTCAAGCACACCAGCTTTTTTCTTCCTCTCTGTAGACTATCCTTTGCTTCTGAGTGCACATAGACAAATGAATTTTGTTTTATATTCTCCTCAATACAATACCAGAAATATTTCTCAGAGATTCCTTAGTCACTGAGGAAGAAAGGTTTCTTTCCTCCCTGCATCCCAGGGTTGTTCCTTAATCCTAGTAAGAACTGTTTTTCAATTATCTGAGCTCCAAAATCAATGATTTTCTTACATTTTATTCTGAATTCAGACATCTTCCTGACTTGGCCCCTCTTTTTCTTCCTGCTCTAAAACTTGTGCACAGTATTCTGACTGATGAATGTATTCAGGTGTTTTTGTGACCTTGAACATATTATCTTATTTCTCTTTCAATTTCTTCATGCCTTCTGCTCCGCTCCCATTTCTCTAAAACGCCCTTTTTTACCCATCACATGTTAGTCTTCTCTTATTCTTTTCAACAATTCACAAATTGTTCTTCCTTAAGTGTACCGATAGTCCTCTTAATAAAATGTAGAAGGTCTTAATCCAGTAACCATAGCCTTAAAAATAAAACCATTATTTATATAGCCAATAAATATCTGTTGGATGTATACTGTGTATTGTGTGCTGTGTCAGGCTCTGAGTAAACAGAATGCCTCAGACTTATTTTTCATCCTCCATCTTCTGGCTCAGAGATTAGGGGCATTATGGTTATTATTTCATAGATGAGAAATTTAGATTTGAAGAGCTTATGTAATACTTGTCCAAAGTCTTACGATCATACAAAATGAGTCAGGATTCAAACTCAAGTTTGACTTCAAAGTACTTGCCTCATAATCTGCATCAAATTCTTATGGAAATTTCAGTGGGGACATATCTCCATTCCATTTGTTTGGTGAGGAATTACGTTGAATGGACGCTTCCAAAAGTTATTTGTCCCCAGAAGTGACAAGAAAGATATTTGATTAGATCGGTATGTATGCCAATCAAAATGTAAATGTAAAGTTGTAATGTGTGTGTGTGTGTGTGTGTGTGCGTGTGTGTGTGTGTGTGTGTGTGTGTCTAAGAACTTATTCAAGGGCACTGTAAAATAAATTCCCCAAATATTTTGATTACTGTCAACCTCCCTGGAATAAATGTGCATTGTAATCTTTCAAGGTGAAGGATACTCTGAAGGATAGCCTTTAAGTGTATGTACATGTTTTTTGTTTGGTATTTTAAAAGCTATCTCATTATTTTAACATTTGTTCTTAAAGACTTTGAGGAGAAATATCTTACTACCTTATCCATCATTACCACCTTAGACCAGTAAGTTTATCATGTTAATTTCTGTTACTTAAGCTGCCCAGGGAGAATAAGATGACAAAAAATTTTATGTACTAAGCAAAAATCATTTTAAAATACAATAGGGTCTACCATAAGTTTGACTTAAGTGTCTGCTTGTGCAATTGGGTTAGTTGATTGAGACTTATACAGCATCTAAAAGCATGTATTTCCTACATTTTGATTTGGGCTTTGAGTCAATGTTCTTTAGCATACAGTGTTTATAATTGAGAGAAAATATGCTATCTCCTGTTGTAGAACATAAAATCTACTTATCTTTACTGTTTGCTCACTATGTCCTTCTTAAGGTGATTTTTCTGTCCTTCTATAGCTCTCTGAACCATCATTTAAAATTAAATAAGTAAACATCTCTTTATTTGGTTAGAAAATCTAGACAAATACCATCTGTTCTTTGAACTGTTCCAGGTACAGTGACCACCTATCGTTCCCCATCTGTCAAATGTACATTTAATTCATGTCATCTGCGCTACCAGATGATTCTATGCTTTAAAACAGTGGCTGGTTTTCTGTATCTCTTTTCATGTTAAGTATCATGTGGGATTTTGAATTACAAATAAGATATGAAACTATAAAGCGGTGAATACAGTTTCCTAAATTGACTGGGAAGGGCATTTTAAAGGAGGATTTCCAAAAATGGTTGCGGCATCACTGGCATGTATTTAGCCTTTCAAGGTGAATTGTTTGTATGATGGCATTCATTTGAATGTTTACTTTTTAGTAAGTTAAGCTTTAAAAGTTAAGCCTATTTGACTGTCACAATTCATACAAGTAGTAGGAACTACATCAGACAGATTTAGAGAAAGATAGGTACTTAAGTGACAAAAAATTAGCCTTGTCCCTTAAAATTATAAGTAGCTTTTATTGTAACTTTAAAATTTTCATTTAAGCAATATTCTTATTGAAAAGTAGTATCTTAATATGTAAGTTAAACGAAACACAAGTGGAGAACTCTACAAATCACAGGGCATTTGGCCACAATTACTAGGCTTTTAACAACGTATAAAAATAATTCTATCTGTCTTTATAGTTAAGAAGTTAGCTAGGGATTCACAAAATATTGTAAAATAGATATTCATTTATAAAAAAGTGTATTTACCATACAAAGAGGAATAATGAAATTAAGAAGTATGACCATGCAAGCTAATAAATAGAACATTGCTAACATTCAGACACCCTTATGTAATGTACCAAATCATGTATATTTTCGTTGTCCAGCAGCTAACTATTAAGCTGAATTTTGTGTAACCATTTGCTTGCTCATTGTTATCGGTTTATGATATGCTTTAACTGTTTGCCCACTCAAATCTCATCTTGAATTGTGGCTCTCATAATTCCCAAGTGTTGTGGGAGGAACCCAGTGGGAGGTAATTGAATCATGGGAGCGGGTCTTTCCTGTGTTGTTCTCGTGATAGTGAATAAACCTCTTGAGATCTGATTATTTTATAAAGGGGAGTTTCCCTACACAAGCCCTTTTGCCTGCTGCCACATAAGACATCCCTTTGCTCTTCCTTCGTCTTCCGTCATGATTATGAGGCCTCCCTAGCCATGTGGAACTGTGAATCCATTAAACCTCTTTCCTTTATAAATTACCCAGTCTTGGGTATGTCTTTTTTTGCAGTATGAGAACAGACCAAAATACCGTCCATGATAAATCCATAAACAATGTACTGTTCAATTATAACAGCTTTTAAACTTAATTAAATATATGCAATGTTATATATGAGTTTCTGTGCTTTACTTCTTTTGATTAATATTATGTTTCTGAGGTTCATACACATGGGTGGACATTTGTACTTCTCCATTGTTCACAGTATTACACTATGTGACTATACATTCTAGGACTGGTAGGTATTTGACTTGTATCCAGGTTTTGGCCCTCATGAAGAAGGGTGCTATAAATATCCCTATAAAAGTCATTTTGGGAGCATATGTTTTCATCTGAGTAAATTTGAAGGAGTGAAATTACTGGGTTATAAGGTTTAAATGTACAAGAAACTGCCAAATGGTTTTCCAAAGTGACTGAGACATTTTATTTTATTTGTATAATTTCAACTTTTATTTTAGATTCACGGGGTAAATGTGGAAGTTTGTTACATGGGTATATTGGGTGATTCTGGGGTTTGGGTTATGAATGATCCTATCACCCAGGAAATTGGCACAGTACTCAATAGGTAGTTTTTCAGCCCTTGCCTGCTTCTCTTTCTCTACCCTCTAGTAGTCCCCAGTGTACATTGTTTGGCTCTGACATTTTAAATTCACAACTGCAATTTTGAAAGTTTCAATTGCTCTGTATTCTCACCAAAATTTTTGGTATTGTCAGGTTTTGAAATTTTAGCCAATCTAATGGAGTTATAGTGGTATCTCATTGTAAGTTTATGTTACATTTACTTGGTGAATAATTTGAGCATTTTTCTATGCTGATTGGCCATTCACAAATCATTTTTTGTTTAAGTCTTTCGGCCATTTAAAGATTGGGTTTTTTTTTTTAAATTTATTATTGGTTTAGTAGCAATGCTTAATATTTTGTGGGCACAGGCTTTTTCTAGAAATATGTATTGCAAATATTTTCTTCCATACAGTGGCATCTCTCTTACTTTTACTTATGGTGCCTTCAGTGGAAAGAATCTTCATTTTGATGAAATCCAATGTCTCTTTTTTGTATTTTTGCTTTAGAGTTAGTGTTTTGTATCCTCTCCAAGAAAAGTTTGTCTTACCCAGGTTCTGAAGATACTGTCCAAAGTTTCATATTAGAAACTTCATAGCTTTTGCTTGTAGTTTTAATTATAAAGTTGACCTTGAATTTTCTTTTCCTTCTTTCCTTCTTTCTCTCTTTCTCTCTCTCTTTCCTTCCTTCCTTCCTTCCTTCCTTCCCCTTCCTTCCTTCCTTCCTTCCTTCCTTCCTTCCTTCTTTCCTCGCTTCCATTCCCTTCCCTCCCTCCCTCCCTCCCTCTCTCTCTCTCTCTTTCTTTCTTTCTTTCTTTCTTTCTTCTTTCTTTCTTTTTCTCCCTCCTTCCTTCCTTCCTTCCTTCCTTCCTTCCTTCCTTCCTTCCTTCCTTCCTTCCTTTTTGAGACAGCGTCTCACTTTTTTGGCCAGGCTGGAGTACTATGGCACTATCTCAGCTCACTACAACCTTCACCTTCCAGATTCAAGTGATTCTTCTGCCTCAGTCTCCCAAGTAGCTGGGACTACGGGTGTGTGCCACCACGCCCAGTTAACTTTTTTTGAAATTTTAGTAGAGATGGGATTTCACCATGTTAGGCAGGGTGGTCTCGAACTCCTGACCTCAGGTGATCCACCCGACTTGGCCTCCCAAACTGCTGGGATTACAAGTATGAGCCACTGCACCTGCCATGATCTTGAATTAATTTTTGCATATGTTATAAAGAATGGGTAATATTCATTTCTTTTTTTTTTTTTTTTTTGAGATGGAGTTTCACTTTTGTTGCCCACGCTGGAGTGAGTGGAATGGTGCGATCTCAGCTCATTGCAACCTCCACCTCCTGGGTTCAAGAGATTCTCCTGCTTCAGCTTCCTGAGTAGCTGGGATTATAGGCGTATGCCGCCACACCTGGCTAATTTTTTGTATTTTTAGTAGAAATGGGTTTTCACTATGTTAGCCAGGCTGGTCTTGAACTCCTGACCTCAGGGGATCCACCTACCTCAGCCTCCCAAAGTGCTGGGATTACAGGCATGAGCCACCAGCCAGGCCAATATTCATTTCTTTATATGTTTTCCAGTTGTTCCATCACTACTTGTTGAAGATCTTTCATTTTCCATTGAACAATCTTGGTACTCTGATCAAAAATCAATTGACTATGTATATTTTGGGGTTGGTTTTAAATTTTCTTCTGCATGTTGATATATTTATCTATTCTTATTCCAATACTAAATTTTATTTATTACCATAGGTTTAGAGTAAATATTGAAATCGAATAGTGTAAATCCTCCAGCTTTGTTTTCCCTTCTCAATATTGTTTAGTTTGTGGGCCTTCGTATTTTCACATAAAATTTGTCAGTAATCATAAAATATTTGTCAATGTCATAAAAATGCCTTTAAGATTTTGATTATGAATGCAATGAAGTTATATATATCAATTAATGGAAAACGAAGATATTAATGATATTAAGTCAACTAATCTGTAAACATGGAATATTTTTCCATTTATTTCTTTGTTATTTTGTTATTTGTTATTTTAATGTTTTTAATAGAGATTGGATCTCAATCTGTTACCTGCTGGAGTACAATGACATTCTTAGCTCACTGCAGCCTCCAACTCATGAGCTACAGTGATTCCCTGACTCACACTCCCAAAGAGCTAGGACTACAAGGTGTACACCACCACACCTGGCTGAATTTTTAACATTTTTGTAGAAACAGGGTCTTGCTGTGTTGCGTATGCTGGCTTCAAACTAATGGCCCCAAGTTATCCTCCTGTCTTGCCCTCCCACAACACTGTTATTTTTAACTCACTCGTGGTTTCATTGGCAAAACAATGTACATTTTTGGTTAAATTTTCTAAGTGTGTTATATATGGAGGATGTTCTATTCAATGGTACTTAAACACTTTATTTTCCATTTGTTTGCTGCTAATATATACAGAAATACCACTGATTTCTGTTTACTGATGGTTTACACTGCAATCTTATTGCTTTTACTTAGTAGATCTAATGTATTTTCTGGTAGATTCCTTAGGTTTTATACCTACCCAATTATTCATCTGGAAATAAAACAGTTTTTCTGTCTTACATTTCATTTTCTTTTCTTAGATTGATATGATTTGGCTGTGTCCCCACCCAAAATCTCATCTTGAATTGTAACCCCCATAATCCCCACAATCCTCATGTGTCAAGGGTGGGATCAGGTGGAGGTAATTGGATGATGGGGGCAGTTTCCCCAATGCTGTTCTTGTGATAGTGAGTGAGTCTTATGAGATCTGATGGTTGCATAAGCATTTGGCATTTCCCCTGCTTGCACTCACTACATCTTGCCACCCTGTGAAGAAGGTGCTTGCTTCTCCTTTGCCTTCCACTATGATTGTAAGTTTCCTGAGGCCTTCCCAGCACTGCAGAACTGTGAGTCAATTAAAACTTTTTTGTCTATAAGTTACCCAGTCTTGGGTATTTCTTCACAGCAGTGTGAGAACAGACTAATACATACATTGTATAGGTAATTTATTACAATGATGAATAGAAAAGATGAGACAACATTCTTACTTCCTTCTCAGTCTTAGGGGGAAGTAGATTAGATGTGGTATTACCAGCATGTTCTTTGTAAAGATTTCCTTTATTAAACTGAAGTCCTATTTCCACTTCCAAGATTTTGAAAAAAATTATAAATTGATATTAGATGTTCTCAAATGTGTTTTCTACATTGGTCAAAATGATTATATGTTTACTTTCTTTCAACTATCTATTTTTGTCTTTTTACTATGTTGAATATACATTGATTTTCAAATGTTAAACAATTCCTGGAATACAGTAGAAATGACATCCCTGGATTTCTAAATCAGGGTCTTTAAAAGTACTGCAGCGTCCATCCAGGACACTCATTACATTCTCTCATTGCAAAATCTGAGCTGTCATAAAAAAAAGATCAAGTTCTTTGAAACCATCAAGTTGTAGAAGCCATGTGTAGGAGCTGTGGTCAACAGATCCAGCTGAACCTAGTTTCTTAGGCATCTGCACTAAAGTGCTAGACGTGAGGAAAATGACCTCAGACTCTTTAAGCCATTCCAACCACCAGCTCAATGCCACCTAGTGACTTTTGTTATAAGCCTTCACATGGCAGAAAAAATTACGCTAGCTGGGCCTCACCCGAATTTCTGATCCAGAAGTAATGAGATACAATTAAACAGTGGCTGTTTGAAGCCACTGAGTTTGGGGTAGCTTGTAACACAGTAATATGTGTTTTGGAGTATGCAGTAAATAAGAAAGTGTGGTCCTAGGTTTAACAATAGATTAGTCATCATAGTAGAATAAAGAACCCAGAAACAAACCCACATATGTATGTTGACATGTAATTTAAAATAAAGGTGACATTAAAGCGCAATGGGGGAAATGCCAATCTTTTCAATAATTAATGTAATTAAGTACTTAAATGGAATACAAAAATGAAACCAGATCCCTACCTTACTTCATAAACAAAAATTAAGTGTAGTTATTTTATTATTTATTTATTTTTAAAATGCTGATTGACTCAGCCACTAGGAAAAGGCTGAGATTCTGCCTTTTTTTTTTTTTCTTTAGCGATGGGATCTTGCTGTGTTGCCCAAGCTGGTCTCAACTGCCTGGCCTCAGCAATTTTTCTGCCTTAGCCTCCCAATGCATAGGGATTACAGGCATGAACCCCTGCATTTGGCCTATAGTTGTTTTATAATTGAATTCAGAAAGCAAAACAGTAACTTTTAAAAAAGATACCTATATCTTTGTAATAACTCTGGGTATGCGAAAAGACAGGTCTTCTGATCTTAGAAATTTTCCTTATTTTACATAATTTTAGAATAATTATCAATTATTATTTTAGAAATAATTGTCAAGTTTTATAGAAATCATGTTAGGATTCTGATTGGAAGTGCTTCAGAAATAAATTAATTTGGGAAAACATGGATATTTTAAAAATATCAAGTCTTTAAACCATAAAAATAGCAAACTACATTTTAAAAAAGCCTTTGTCAATGTCTTTCAATTAAGTTTACTATTATTTTTATATGGAAATTTCATTTATTTTGCTGAATTAATCTTAAGTACTTTTCAAGGATATATGCATTTATTTAGTTTTACTTATTTATTTATTTTTCTTGCTCTGTCACCCAGGTTAGAGTGCAATGGCACAATTATGGCTCACTGCAGTCTCGACCTCTTGGTCTAACGTGATCCTCCTTCCCTTGCCTCCCAAACAGTTAGGGCTACAGGCACACACTATGATGTCTGGCTAATTTTTAAATGTTTTCTGTAGAAATGGGGTCTTGCTTTATTGCCTAGGTTAGTCATAAACTCCTGGACTCAAGTGATTTCCCTGTATTGGCCTCTCAAATTGTTGGGATTATAGGCATGAGCCAAGGCACTTGGCCAAGTTTTACCTTATTTTTAATTGACAAATAATAGCATATATTTGTTGGTAAAATGTGATGTTTTGATACATATACACATTGTGGAGTGATCAAACCAGCTAATTAACATATTTATCACCTCAAATACTTATTTCTTTGTGAAATTCACTCATTTAGGTATTTTGAAATATATTATTTACTGTAGTCACTATGCTGTGCAAAAGATCACTAGAGCCTATTCCTTGTATTCTACTGAAACTTTGTATCCTTCGACCAACATCTCCTCCTTCCCTCTCCATTCCTTCCCCTCAACTCCATGGTAATTACCTTTCTACTCTCTATTTTCACGGGTTTGACTTTTTAAGATTCCACAAGCAAGTTAGAGCAGATTGTTTTTATCTCTCTGTGCCTGGTTTATCTCACTTAGCATAAAATATCTTCTAGGTTCATCCATGTTTTTGCAAATGAGGGAATTTTCTGCTTTTTAAAGACTGAATATTATTCCACTGTGCATCTTTACTAAACTTGTTTATCAATTATAACTTTTTTTAAAAATGAAGTCTTTAGGTTTTCCTATATATAAGATCAAGTCAGGAGCAAACAGAGATAATTTCACTTTATTTTTCCTATTTGGATACTTTTTATTTCTTTTTCTTGACTAATTGCTCTAAGACTTCTGGCTACTCCTTGTTGAACAGAAGTGGTGAGAATAGGCAAACGTCTTTTGTTCCTAATCTTAGAATAAAAGCCTTCAAATTTTTATCCTTGAATATTATGGTACCTATGGGATTATTATATGCGGCCTTAATTTTGTTGAAGAACATTTCTTCTATAACTAACTTGTGAGATTTTGTTATGAAAGGATGTCAAATTTTTTCAAATTTTGCTTTTTCTGTATCTGTTGAGATGATCATCTAGTTTTCGTCCTTAATTCTGTTAATATGGTGAATGAAATTTATTGATTTACATATACGGAACCATCCTTACATCCCAGGGATAAATTCCACTTCATCACGCTGAATGATCCTTTTAACATAATGTTGAATATAGTTTGCTAGTATTTTGTTGAGGCTTTTTGCATTGATGTTTATCAGGGATATTGGCTTGTAGTGTTCTTTTCCTGTAGTGCCTTTGTCTGGCTTTAGTATCATGGTAATGCTGGACACATAAAATGAATCTGCAAGCACTCCCTCCTCTTCAAGTTTTTGGAAGAGTTTGAGAAGGACTGGTATTAGTTTTAGAAATGTTCAGTAGAATTCAGCAGTGAAGCTATTTGGTCCCGGGTTTTTCTTTGTAATAAAAGCACACTTCTATTTCCTGAATTAATTTTCTTACTCATTATTGGTCTGTTCATATTTCTAATTTCTTCATGATTTAGTCTTAATACCTTATATAGTTCTAGGAATTTGTTCATTTCTTCTAGGTTTTCCAATTTGTTGGAATGTAGTTCTTGAGAATAGTCTCATAATCCTTTGTATTTCTGTGTTATTAGTTGTGAGACCTCTTTTATTCTTGATTTTATTTTTTGATATTCCTTTTTTAAGTCCAGCTAAGAGCTTGTTGATTTCATTTAGATTGTCAAAATAAGAACTCTTAGGTTTTTGTTATTGTTTTTGTTGTTTTCCTTAGTATCTATTTCATTTGTTTCTGCTATTATCTTTGTTACTTCCTCCTATTAACTTTGAGCTTAATTTGTTATCCTTTTTTCTAGTTCCATAAGATGTAAAATTATGTTGTTTATTTGATATCTTCTTTCTTTTTTGATGTAGGCATTTGATTCTATGACTTTCCCTCTTAGAAGTACTTTTCCTGTATCAGGTATGTTTTGATGTGATATGTTACCATTTTCATTTGTTTCAAGGTATTCTTAAATTTCCCTTTCAATTTTTCCTTTGACTAAATAGTTGTTCAGGACTACATTGTTTAATTTTCATATATTTATTGATCTTCATAATTGTGCCTTTTATTGTTTTCTGGTTCAATACAGATGAGGTTGGAAAAGATAATATGATTTTAATCTTCTTAAATTAAGACTTGTTTTGTGGCCTAACATAGGATCTATACTGGAGAATGTTCTCTGAACACTTGAAAAGAATGTGCATTTTTTTTTTTTTTTTTTTGCTGTTGGATGGAATGTTCTGTTATATGCCTGTTAGGTCTATTTCATCTTTAGTGGAGTTCATGTCCAATGTTTCCTTGTTAATTTTCTTCTTGATAATCTGTCTGTGTTCCCATTTAAGTCTCATCTTGAATTGTAGTTCCTATAATCCCCACATGTCATGGGAGGGACCCAGGGGGGAGTAGATCATGGGGGTTGTTCTCCAATGCTGTTCTCATGATGGTGAGTGAGTTCTTACGAGATCTGATAGTTTTGTAAGGGGCTTCCCTGCCTTCACTCAGCACTTCTCCCTGCTGCCATGTAAAGAAGGAAGTGTTTGCTTCCCCTTCTGCCATGGATATAAGTTTCCTGAGGCCTCCCTAGGCATGCAGAACTGTGAGTCAATTAAACCTCTTTCCTTTAAAAATTACCCAGTCTTGGGTATGTCTTCACAGCAGCATTAAAACAGATGAATACAGTAAATTGGTACTGCATAGAACGGAGTGCTGCTGTAAAGATATCCAAAAATGTGGAAGCAACTTTGGAACTGGGTAACATGCAGAGGTTGGAACAGTTTGGAGGACTCAGAAGAAGACAGGAAATATGGGAAAGTTTGGAATTCCTACAGAGTTGGAGGGTTCAGAAGACAGGAAAATGTGAGAAAGTTTGGAACTTCCTAGGGACTTGTTGAATAGCTTTGACCCAAATGCTGATAGTGATATGGACAATGAAATCCAGGCTGAGGTGGTTGCAGATGGAGATGAGGAACCTGTTGGGAACTGGAGTAAAAGTCACTCTTTGCTATGCTTTAGCAAAGAGACTGGTGACATTTTGCCCCTGCCCTAGAGATCTGTGGAACTGTGAACTTGAGAGGGATGATTTAGGGTATCTGGTGGAAGAAATTTCTAGGTAGCAAAGTGTTTAAGAAGTGACAGAGCATAACATTTTGGAAAATTTGCAGCCTGATGACGTGGCAGAAAAGAAAAACCCATTTTCAGGGGACAAAAGTCAAGCCAGCTACAGAAATTTGCAGAAGTAACAAGGAGTCAAATGTTAATAACCAAAATAGTGGGGAAAATGTCTCCAAGGCATGTCAGAGACCTTCACAGCAGCCCCTCTCATTACAAGCCTAGAGGCCTAGGAAGGAAAAATGGTTTGGTGAGCCAGGCCCAGGGCCCACGGCTCTGCGCAGCCTCAGGACATTGTGAACTGTGTCCCAGCTGCTTCAGCTTCAGCCACGGCTAAAATGGGCCAACGTACAGCCTGGGCCATTGCTTCAGAGGCAGCTTTCACATGGTGTTGGCATCCTTGGCAGCTTCCACATGGTGTTGGCCCTGTCGGTACACAGAAGTCAAGAGCTGAGTTTTGGGAACCTCTGCCTAGATTGCAGAGGATGTATGGAAACACCCAGATGTTCGGGCAGAGGTGTGCTGCAGGGATGAAGCCCTCATGGAGAGCGTCTGCTAGGACAGTACAGAAGGGAAATGTGTGATTGGCTCCCCTACACAGAGCCCCAACTGGGGCACTGCCTAGTGGAACTGTATGAAGAGGACCACATTCTCCAGACCTCAGAATAGTAGATCCACTGACAGTTTGTAGCGTGCACCTGGAAAAGTCACAGACATTCAATGTCAGCCTGAGAAAGCAGCTAGGAGGGAGACTGTACCCTGCAAAACCAAAGGGACAGAGCTGCCCAAGGCTGTGGGAGCCTATGTCTTGCATCAGCATAACCGGGATGTGAGACATGGAGTCAAAGGAGATCATTTTGGAACTTTAATGGTTTAGTGACTGCCCTATTGGATTTCAGACTTGCATAGCCCCTTTGTTTTGGCCAATTTCTCCCACTATGAATGCATGTATTTACCAAGTGCCTGTACCTCCTTCTATCTAGGAAGTAACTAACTTGCTTATGATTTTACAGACTCATAGGTAGAAGGGACTTGCCTTGTCTCAGGTGAGAGTTTGGACTTGGATTTTTGGGTTAATAATGGAATGAGTTAAGACTCTGGGGGACTATTGGAAAGGCATGATCGTATTTTGAAATTTGAGAAAGATGAGATTTCGGAGGGCCCAGGGGCTGAATAATATGATTGGCTCTATCCCCACCCAAATCTCATCTTGAATTGTAGTTCCCATAATCCCCACGTGTCCTGGCAGGGACCTGGTAGGAAGTGATTAGATCATGGAGGTGGTTCCCTCATGCTGTTCTTGTGATAGTGGGTGAGTTGTTATGAGATCTGATGGTTTTATAAGGGGCATTTTCTCCCCTTCCCTTGGTGCTTCCTCTCCCTGCACTCAGGTGAATAAGGATGTGTTTGCTTCCCCTTTGACCGTGATTATAAGTTTCCTGAGTCCCCCTCAGCCATGTGGAACTGTGAGTCAATTAAACCTCTTTCTTTATAAATTACCCAGTCTGAGGTATGTTTTCAGAGCAGTGTGAAAATTGACTGATGCACTGTCTATTGTTGAAAATAAAATACTAAAATCTCATACTATTATTGTGTTGCAGTCTATGTCTCTCTTTGTATCTCTTAATGTTTGCTTTATGTATTTATGTGTTCTGATGTTGATGCATATATATTTATAATCTATATATCCTCTTAGCAATTGACCCTTTTATCACTGCATCAGTAATCTTCTTTGTCTCTTTTTACAGTCTTGAACTAAAGTCAATTTTCTCTGAAATAGGAATAGTTACCCCTGTCTCTTTTGGTTTCCATTTGCATGCAGTAATCTTTTTAATCCCTTAACTTTCAGCCTGTGAGTATCATTTAAGGTGAATTAGTGAGTCTTTTATAAGAATAGGCAGCATATAGTTAAGTCTTTGTTTCTTAAGCCATTCAACCCCTCTCTTTTTATTGAAAAGTTTATTTACATTCAAAATAATTATTGATAGGTAAATGACTTACTAGTATCTTTTTGTCAGTTGTTTCCAGTTGTCTGCAGATTCTTTGTTTCTTTCTTCCTCTCTTATTTCCTTCTTTTGCAGTTTAATGGCTTTCTTTAGTAGTATGCTTTGAATCACTCCTTTTTGTCTTTTGTGTATACATTATAGACTTCTGTGATTACCCTGAGGCTTACATAAAGCATCTTCTCCTTATAACAGATTGTTTTCACTTGATACCAACTTAATTTTAATCACATACACAAACTTTATGCTTATACACCACCTCCTCCCATTTTTTATTTCTCATGTCGAAACTTACATCTTTTTATACTTTGTATCTCTTAACAAATAATTGTAGCTTTCATTGTTTTTAATATTTTTGCCTTTTAACATTTACAATAAAGATATAATGGATTTGTCCACAACCATTACAGTATTAGAGTGTTTTGGATTTGACAATGTACTTACCAGTGAGTTTTGTGGTTTTATATGTTTTTATGTTACTAATTAGCATCCATTTTCTTTACCTTAAAAAATTCTGTTCAGCATTTCTTGTAACGTAGACATAATGGTGATAAACTCTCAGCTTTTATCTGAGAAAGCCTTTATCATCCCTTCATTTTTGAAAGACATGATTGCTGAGTATAGTATTCTTGATTGGCAGTATTTTTCTTTCAGGATATTGAATATATCATCCCACTCTCTTCTGACCTGCAAGATTTCTGCTGAAAAATCTGCTAGTAGTCTTATAAATGTTCTCTTATATGTTACAATTCACTTTCCCTTCATGCTTTCAAAACTCTCTTTGTCTTCAACTTTTGATGATTTAATTATGATGTATCTCAGTGTGTCTATGGATTCATCTTATTCGGTATCTTTTGAGCTTTCCTCATCTGGATTTCTATTTCCTTCCCCGGATTTGGAAAGTTTTCTACCATTACTTCTTTGAAAATATTTCTGTCCCTTTCTCTGTTTCTTCTCTTTCTGGAATGCCAATAATGCATAAGTTGTTCTTCTTGATAGTGTCCTATAATCTCTTAAGCTATCTTTAATCTTTTTCCTTATTTTTGTTTTTACTCCTCAGATTGGATGATTTCCAGTGACCTGTCTTTGAATTCACTGATCTTTTCTTCTGCTTGATCTATTGACATCTTCAGCTTTATATTTTTTGTTTGGTATTTTTAAATCTTTTGTATCTCTTTGTTGAAATTCTCGGTTTGTTTTACCTTGCTTCCCTAGCTTAGTAAGAATCTTTATCACAAGTATCATGAATTCTCTGTTGGGTAAATCATACAACTCCATTTCACTTGAGTTTGTTTCCAGAGATATGTCTTGTTCTTTTATTGGGAATACATTGCTGTGTTTCTTTATTTTCCTTAATTCTCTGGATTGGCTTCTGCATACTAGATAAGACAACTGCCTCTCTCAGTCCTGTTAGACTTGGCTTGTATAGGTGAAGGATCTCACAAATCTGTCCACTGAGAGATTTTAAGGTTTCTCTCAAATCATTGTGTTTGTTCAAACTGTACTCTCTCTTTCTGGTGACCTCCAACAAATGGCTGTCTTTGTTTTTGATTAGGATGTGCCATGTCCTATTAATACCCTGAGATCAGTAAGGTAAAAGCCAGATTCTTTAGATATAGCTGGAAAGGTTGATGCCTTGCATGTGTATTCCAGTTGCTTTTGTCCTCATGGTGAAGTTGAGTGTGGGTGTTTACCTCTCACTCTTTCTGTACTAAGCTGAGGAGAGGATCTTTGGCAAATGCCCTGTATTCACATTTAGGTTACACCCTCTGACCTTGCAAAGATAGCTACTGGAAGCTTGTCTTTTGCATCCTCATCTCTTTGCTTTCTTTGGTCCAGGGAGACTCAGGATTGCTATAACTTCCAGAGCTAGTTCATTTCAGAGACAGCCCCTTTGTGAGAGCTATAGAATTTGTGGCACTCAGTGTGTGGACAAACTTACTCCGGAAAGAATAGATAGACCTGGATTTATCACTGAGGGAACTGAGAGGAAAGGCTTGGGAAGTGCCAGGCCCCTGCTCAGGCTACCAGAGGGCTACTGTTTGTCTCATTAATGATCCAATGCAAGCAGTTAGAGGCTGGGCCATAAAAAAGCCACTGGAAGAGTGTGTAGTAAGCCCTTTTAGAAAGAAAGTGGGAGTTGTACCTTTTACTTTTCTACACTGCTCTCAGGGTGAGTAGTCCCTGGAAGTGTTTGCATCCAGTAGAAATCACCTTTTTATTCTGTGATCTATGGAGACTTATGTATGCCTATTCCTTTCTGTTCCCAAAGCTAGGAGGTTTGGGGTCCAGTGCCTTGGGGTCCAGTGCCTTGGGTGTGTAGATATAAAAGTTGGGTCACTTGCATAAACAAACTCTTTCCAGGAGCAATTTGTAGACCTCGAGTTACTGTTGGGTCAGACTGAGGGAGAAAAGCACAAGTAGTGCTGAACTGCAGCTCAGGCCACTGCAGGGCTGTTGTTTGTTTAGCCATTTAACTTCTGGATAAAAGTTAGTTAGAAGCCAGGTAATCAAGTAGCCGATGGAAGAGTATGCCCAAAACACTTTCCTGGGAGAAAGAGAGCTTCACTTTTTTAGCTCCTACTCCATGCTGCTCCTGGGAGGTGTAGCCCCTGAAAGTAATTGCACATCTGTTTTAAACCAGCTCTTTTTTCTGTGATCTAGAGGGACTCGCACATGTCCAGTTATCTGTGCTCCAGACCAGGGAGGTTTAGAATGAAGTCCCTTCGGTAGGAACTGTAAAATTTGGGGCACTTGATGAGTGGGCACGCTTTCAGAGGAAATTGGTAGACCTCAACTTATGTCTAGCATGAGCTGGGGGAGAAAAAATCAGGAAGATTCTGCTTCTCAGTCTGCCGGCAAGTTCCTATTTGTGTATGCCTCTTCAACTCCTCCATGAAAGTTAATTAGAATACCTGTCCTTAAGTAGTTAAGGAAAGAGTGTGTTACAAACTCCTTCCAGAAGAAATAGAAAGCTTCATTTTTGAGATCTTTCTCTGTATTTCTCCCGGGAAATGAAGTCCTCAAAATGCTTGTGTCCCCATATAAAACCACCAATTTTTCCTGTGGTCTAGAGAGACTCATAGATGCCCAGTCCCCTCTGCTCCCAGACTTACTGACTTAAAAGAGTATGAGGAACCTTAGAGTTGGGATGCTATACGTGAGGTCGAAGCCCTCCTCTCCACAGGGAGGTAATGGGTGTTGGTGATTCCTTTCCCAATTGTATAGCATGGTGGCCAGGGTGGGGTCTGTGACCAAGTGTGCCTCAGCTTTTCCTACTTGTTTGATGTGGATGTTTTCTCAGTTGCCTGGTGGGTGGAGTTTTTTTAACTGCTTTTTAAAAAAGTTTTGTTTTATTTTGGAATGACACATCATAATAATTATACATATTTATGAGGTACAACTGGTTTCTGTCTTTCTCTCAGAGGGGAATGATCCCTGAAGACGCTAAGTCAATACATCCACGAGTAGAGAGAGTCAGAAGCCTCCTATTCCTCCATGTTGTTGATGTCATTCCCCCATGATTTATTTTTAAATGCATTGCTCCTTTTACCAAAATGTTTGTTTACTCTATATTGTTTTGAATCCAACAATATTTCCAAACTCTCTTATTTTCTATAATAATTCATCCAAAATTATTTTGTATTTTTGTTACAGTCATGTTACTTTTGGAGAGAGACTTTTTTTTTTTTTCCAATTATCTTATACAGTATTTTCTTGGATAGAAGAGAGCCACAATCCAAGGAATTCAGACAGCCTCTAGAAGCTGGAAAAGATGATAAGAAAGTGGATTCTTCCCTAGAGGCTCTGGAAGCAGTATAGCTCTGCCGATACCTTGATGTTAGCTCAGTGAGGCCCACATCAGACTTTTGACCTCCAGGACTGTAATACATTTGTTTTTCTTAAACCTGTCAGTTTGTGGTAATTTGTTACAGCAGCAGTAAAACTAATGCAGGGTATAGTAAGATATTTTCTTTCTTTTAATTTTATCATTAGATTCTGATGTTCATTGTTTCTGCTAATTTGATATACTGGCTTTTCACCAGTATCCCAGATCTCTTATCTTTCTGGGCACATGATATGATATGACTTCTCTGTCCTTTTGAAAGTTTGATGTGTTCTACTGAGATCCTGACCAGTAATATGGGAGGATAAATGATGAGTGTACCTTCCAGTTCAAAGCTTTTAAGCAGCAGTACACAGTTTGCTATATTGTCTTCTATTTCTGTTGTCATCATGGAAACATATAATTGAGCTTCTGTCAGCCTGAGTTCCTAGGTAAGTATAACACCAGAAGTATTAACTGCTGATCAACATTGGATATGTAGTCTCAGTATAAAATAAACTTTTGTTGTATTTTTCTCTGAGATTTGGGTTTTTGTTATGACAATACAAAGTATAGTATCCTGACTTACATAGAAATTGGTAGAGGGAGTGGGTTCTGTTATAATTTTTTAAAAATCTTAAATGTGTGGCAATAGACTTAATGATCATTGGCTAACAGTGAAAAATATGAGAGGCAAAAAGAATTGCTATTTTTGTAATGCGTGTAACCATCAATGCATGGTAAATTGTTGTCTAAAATAATTTTCAAGGCAGAAAATATACCTAAAGATCATGTATCTCTGAAGGATAATGTTGGGAAATAATATATAAGTAATGTCTGTTAGTTACATTTGATATTATAATAAATAGAAAAGCTTAAAGAGAGAATTGGTCTTAGAGCAAGTCATTTCATCTTGTTCTTTTCCCTAAGTGTGTCTTGGTTTTATTGCCCTTTGATATCCCATATTTCAGTGCCAAATTTCAAGGCAGGCATTTTTTTCTTGATGAACCATTGAGGGCATTTAAACAAATTTATTGTTATTATTATTATTAAAAATTTTAATTGTTAACTTTTGTGGCTACATAGTAGGTGTAAATATTTGTGGGGTACATGAGATATTTTAATATAGGTAGACAGAGGGCATTTATTTGTAATTAATCCTTATACTGTGGTTGGAGTCCTTTGAGGCCCCAATTTTACGAGTCTCCTATTAGACTTCCCATGTTACATATGGCCTTAGCCTTGTCCTCTGCTTTCCAGTCTTAATGAAGAAAGGAAATTAATGTATAAATTAGTCTTCACATGTCAACTCACAGATACATTTGAGAAGGTGTTATTCATAAGAAGGATGAAATATGTATCTGGTTCATCATGTTGCTGGTAATGAAAGTCCCTAAAATCAAGGTTTTAGAAGGAAATAACTAGTCTGTATTTTGCTGCCATTTCTTAAATGATTGAAATGATTTCTTCCCTGTTTCCCCTTTGTTTATTGTCATATTTTACATGCCCTCCATGCAAGCTCTTTTAGTCTCATATAGAAAAGCTGTTTCTCGCTTTTTTTTTGTAAATGTAAAAGATGTTATTAAGTATGTAAAATCTGTATCTACACAGTTCATCAAGGACTTTAATTTGGTGAACCATTTACTCTATTCAGACTCATACCAGAACATTTATGCCAAACCCTTCAATGTTAGGTCGTAGATTATCCAATTTGATAGGAAGCTGTATTGACTTCACAACAGCAGAGGTTACAATATAAGAGACACTGGGAGTAAATGGACGGTAAATGACATACTGGGAAATGTCTTAAGTCTGCCTCTATTATGAAATTAAAGGGAAATTCCTTCTGTAATATTTTCTTTAGGCCTAGGATAATACTAAAACCCCAAGGAGATTTAATTTGGTTTCAGTGTCTTTTGAAATTATTCTTTTAATTAAAAGTGTATATTTTCCTTCAGGCCTTATTGTAAAACACTAAGTGAATCCTTGTTGCTTCTCCCAGAAATATAAAATGAAAATGTTATCCTTTTTTTATCACATCTGCAAAATTAATTCTTTCTCTATGGATAGGTAAGGGACACTGGTATGCTTATAAATAAAAGTCTTTTTCCTTAAATTTCCTGTTTTCTGTAATAAGTTTAAAGTCAAGTTTGAGCTCTTACTTGGCAGTGGAAGAGTAAGCCAACATTCCAGTAGATCAGTCAGTTTCAGACTTCTGTTCTTGAGCCCTAGGAAAAAGTTTTAAAGGCATGAAATAGCAGTGAGGGCATTGCCTCTAGATAATGATTTATGCAAATGTTATATTCATTTGTATAAGAAATGGAACTGTTGTACCATCTTCTTCAATTTATGATCTTCAGCCTCAGCATGAGAGGACTAGGAAGACAAGTATAAGTGGTTAAAATAATGAATGGAGGATATTAAATGTCATCATAGAAAAAACAGAAAAAGAATATTATACCTATAGCTTCCAACACTGTAGAAAACCCATATTTGACTGCTGATAATGCTTCCTAAGAGGCAACTTAGCCACTTTTAAATCTTTTAACTGTTTCTTCCCTGACTGTCTTTACATCTCTAAATAATACGCTCATAGAGTTAGTTTAAACTTTATTAATTTTGTGCCCTATAAATGGATTTCCTACTATGCGGGCTTATTTATATCATCTCGCCCCCACTCCCGCATTTATTCATTCAATAAATATTTACTGAGTGCACCCCGTGAGTGAGGTCATGGGGATACAACAATTAATGAGACAAAGTCGCTGCTCTCAAAGAGCATATGGCCCACTGATGGGAGAGATCAGCATTCAAATGAATTAATGAGAAAATTCAAAGGTGGATGAATGAAATGAAGACAAGAAAGCATGGTAATGTTAAGGAAAAAAGGGAGTTTTCAACAAAAAAGTAATTGCTTTCCATCTTTCTGTCCTACTATCCTTAGCATACTGTCTTTGTCCAGCTGTGTTTCTGTTGATAGTGTGGAAAAACAGCCTTCATGATTCTAGGCTCACATACTTACGGGAATATCTAGAGTTTTATTTTTATTTCTCTGTTTTTGTACTAAAATAATTTTCCCTGGAAGCCATTCTGCCGACTTCCTGTTCTTTGGTTCTCTAAACCAATTATTGGCAGGAGCAATGGAATTACTATGATTGGTTTCAATAATCAAAATTTAACTTCAAAGTAGGAAATAAGATCACCATTCCTAGATCATCTATGAGAGAGGTAAAAACTTAAATAGAAAAAGCAGATTGGCTTTTAAAAAGGTGTCAGCTGCAGTTTTTTCATTCATTTGTCTGGAGCACATTGCCATAAGTAGTGTCTTAAAAAGAACTGTGTGAGGGTAAATTTTCTGGGCTTCTGCATGTGTGAATCCGTCTCAATTTCACTTTCCGAAGTCTTGATAATTGTCTAGTTACGGACATCTAGGATGAAAAAGTGTTCTTCAGAACTTGAAGAAATTGCTCTATGTCTACAGGTTGCAGTGGTAAACATTTTCTTCTGCATTTTTAAGTGATCATTTAATTCTGGACACTTTTGCATCCAGGTTCTTATGACCTTCTTCCACTCAGAGATATTTGTTGTTGTTTTGCTTAAATAATAACTTCTTCCCATCTCTTTCTTGGCTCTTTCTTTCTAGAATTTCTATTAATTGCATGTTTGATGCCCTGAATTGGTCTTCTAAGGTTTTTATTGTTTGTCTTTTCTCTTGCATTTTTATCTCTTTTTAATTGTTTTGATTTGGGAGATACAATTTTCATGTTATCATTAAATTCTGAGTTGAATTTTTATTTCAGTAATCATATTATTTATTTCTAAGACTTCTTTTATTTACTTTATTTATTTCTTATTACAGATTATTCTTTTCCAGTTATGGACACAATATCTCCTCTACTTTAAACTACATTTATACTGAAGTCAATTCTCTCACTATTTATTGCTGATAGATAATTAGTCCTTACCTTTCTGAATTGACTAAAGGATCGTAGGAAATTTTGGTGGCTCTATTTCTATACACAGTTATTATCTTGGAAAAACTATTTCTCTTAGACTGCCACACAAATTTAGGAACACTGGAGAATGACATATGCAATGGCCAACAACATATCATAACCCAGATGATTTCAGTTGTGTGGTCTTTTGGACACCACCAAGATTTGCCATTGTCAAAACTGCTAAAAAGCTAGATTTATGTTGAGTGTTTTCCCAGCTCTTTTTCTCTTCCCTATTCTGTACTGACATTTCCTCAATTTTTCCCATCCCCAGATTGATCACTGCCCTCATATTGCACACTCTCAGACCCTACTAAGGCCTTTCTGTCCTCAAAATAGAACTGGAATACTTATACCATGCTTCGTCTATCAAATCTGCTGATACATAGCAAGAAAAAAATCAAAATTAACTGATTAATTCATGTCAAAGTGTGAATGATTGATGGCCCAAAGAGAGGTCTTGAAAACTCAATAATCTTTAATTGGCATAACTGAGAGGGAAGAATATTTTTAAGAGCCTTTTTAGGGCTTCTTGCTTCCTCTAGGCAGACTCTCAGAAGCTCTGTCCCAGACACATTAAAGCAGTAATCAGCAACTTAATGTCTTAATTCTGAAAGAGCCTTATTATACCAAAAGTGATATGTAAATGTATTCATTTGCTATAAATCTACATATGTGTTATACAGATAATTATAAACATCCACTTTTTTCAGACAGAAGAATATATCTGTCTTTCCATGTTTTTCAGAATTCTGGTAAAAATGACCAATCTCTACACAATAAAACCTATGGGAGAGAAAGAAGTATACCTGATACCTGATTTCTTCCTCAAAAACATGTGGTGTCATTTTTACTCCAACCTGAAGTCCTTGCTAATGTTAACTAAATGAATTTATTAGCTTCAAGACACTTGAAGGTCTTGCATGCATTTTAAAACACCTAACTAATGACCTAGATATGCATTAGGAGTATGTATTTCTGGTTGTTCGATCTGTTTATGTAAACAAACTTGCTATGTATATGACTACAGGTACACTGAAGAATGAAGGTTAGTTATGTAACCCGAATGGAGCTTGGTGACTAGCATAACACACAAAGTGTACAGACCCCCAAACTAAAGAGTTTCCTTTAGTTGAACTTGCCCTCTGTTGACTCATCATAATGGAACCACTACATATCCCAGTGTAGGAAATAGACTCAAGAATGTGATAATTCAAGGCCTCTGTGTTGCAAGTGATGCATCTTTTGCTAACCAGCAATGAAGGCTGGTGCTGGGTAAAACTCGTGTTTTGGGAGAATTTATTTGATGACCTCTGTTTTTGTGATCACGCAGTCTGTGTTTTCGAAAACACTTACTATTAAAAATGTCTTTTAAGAAATGTATTCAGGCAAACACACACATCCCATACTGTATTTTAATATAAACACAAAACAGCAATTACTGCACAGTTGAAAGAATAAGGATTTTGGAGTTGGACGTGGACTTGAATCTGATTTTTATCATTAATGCATGTATACATTTTGGCAAGTTACTTACCTTTCTGAATTTCAGTTTTCTCATTAGCAAGAGGAGGACATATTAGTCATTTTAATAAACTATGGCAATTAAATAAGATAAGTTTTTTGATGGTACCTTTAGTCTTGTCAAATAGTAGATTATTGAATACATAATTTCCTCCTCTTTATTTCTCACGGGTCGTACTTGTAAACCAGTCTTTTCTAGCACAGATGTTACACTGTTACATGCCTGTGTAAATAAACATACCCAAGTATGCACATTCTGACATAAATATGTGATTTGGTGATTATAAATAACAATAAAAATAGGAAGACAGAAAAAGTAAGATTTCTTTAAAATGTGAAAATCAATGGTAAACAGTAAAATCAAGTGCCAAAGGCTGCATATTAAATAAAGATTCAAGCTTTTCTATTACCATACAGATGCCACTGCCACTAGGCATGTACTTTTTTTTTTTTTTTTTTGAGACTTTGCCCAGACTGGAGTACAATGGTGTGACCTTGGCTGACTGCAACCTCCACCTCCTAGGTTTAAGCAATTCTCCTGCCTCAGCCTCCTGAGTAACTGGGATTACAGGCGCATGCCACCACTCCAAGGTAATTTTTGTATTTTTTGGTAAAGACAGGATTTCACCGTGTTGGCCAGGCTGGTCTCAAACTCCTGACTTTCGATGATCTACATGCCTCAGCCTCCCAAAGTTCTGGGATTACAGGCGTGAGCCACTGTGCCCAGCCTTAGGCATGTACTTTGAAAAGATAGATCTAGATTTTCATACTAGAATTACTTTTAATCATGTACTCTATGCATTTCCATATACACCCCACTTGTAGTTAATATGCTAATCTTACGCATCTATTCATCTCTGTGTAACCTAAGATGTTCCACTGCGTATAATGACCTTTTAATGTCTGCCATACAATCATAGAATATGAGGATTTACAATGAAGAAATCCATTGACTGCTGTTTACAAGAAGAGGGAAATGGAAAGTATTTGTTGTTGGCATTATTGAAAGAACATTGGTGTTACTGATGTTTTTTGAAAGAATGTTATTGACATCATTCCCAGAAAGATATGTCTAACAATCATAATTGCATATGGTATATCATCTAGTGGTATGAGATATTTATAATTCTACATATGTATATATATATTCACATGCTTAATTGTCTCCAATTATAATTTTAGCCATATTGGGCACATTGAACTGTTTTCAGATAACTCCTTTCCTTTTTTAAAATTTACATATTTACCTTTTTTATTCCTTCAACTTTTAAGTTTTGGGGTATGTGTGCAGGATGTGCAGGTTTGCTATGTAGGTAAACACAGGACATAGTGGTTTGCTGCACAGATCAACCCATCACCTAGGTGTTAGGACCGGCCTCCATTAGCTATTCTTCCTGATGCTCTCTCTCACCCTAAACCCCCTCCAGTGGGCTCTCCAGGGTGTGTTGCTCCCCACTATATGTCCATAGGTTCTCATCATTCACCTCCCACTTATAAGTGAGAACATGTGATGTTTGGATGGCTACCAGCTCCATCTATGTCCCTGAAAAAAACATGATCTTGTTCCTTTTTCGGGCTGCATAGTATTCCTTGGTGAATATGTACCAACCACATTTTCTTTATCTAGTCTATCACTGATAGGCATTTAGGTTGATTCCATCTTTTTTATTGTGAATAGTGCTGCAATGAACATATACATGAATGCATCTTTATAATAGAATGACTTATATTCCTTTGGGTATATACCTAGTAATGAGATTTCTGGGTCAAATGGTATTTCTGCCTCTAAATCTTTGAGGAATTGCCACAGTGTTTTCCACAATGGCTGAACTAATTTACATTCCTACCAACAGTGTAAAAGCATTCCTTTTTCTCTGCTACCTTGCCAGCATCTGTTGTTTCTCAACTTTTTAATAATCACTATTCAGACTAGCATGAGATAGTATCTCACTGTGGTTTTGATTTGCATTTCTGTAATATTCAGTGATGTTGAGCTTTTTTTCATATGTTTGTTGGCCTCATGAATGTCTTTTTTGAGTGTCTGTTCATGTCCTTTGCCCATTTTTTAATGGGGTTGTTGGGATTTTTTTTATTTTTTTATTTTTTGGTAAATTTGTTTAAGTTCCATGTAGACTCAGGATTTAGAACTTTGTTAGATGGATAGACTTCAAGACTTTTCTCCCATTTTTAGGTTGTCTGTTCACTCTGATGATAGTTTCTTTTGCTGTGCAGAAGCCCTTTAGTGTAATTAGATGCCATTTGTCAATTTTTGCTTTTGTTGCAATTGCTTTTGGCATTTTTGTCATGAAATCTTTGCCCATGCCTCTGTCCTCAATAGTATTGCCTAGATTTTCCTCTAGTGTTTTTATTGTTTTTCATTTAAGTCTTTAATCCATCTTGAGTTCATTGTATATGGTGTAAGAAAGGAGTCCAGTTTCAATTTTCTGAATATGGCTAGCCAGTTCTCCCAGCACCATTTATTAAATGGGGAATCCTTTCCTCATTGCTTGTTTTTGTCAGGTTTGTTGAAGATCAGATAGTTGTAGGTGTGCGGTCTTATTTCTGAGTTCCCTATTCTGTTCCATTGGTCTATGTGTCTGTTTTTGTACCAGTACCATGCTGTTTTGAATACTATAGCCCTGTAGTATAGTTTGAAGTCAGTTAGTGTGATGCCTTCACCTTTGTTCTTTTTGCTTAGGATTGTCTTAAGTACTTAGGTATTTGGGCTCTTTTTTTGGTTCCATATGAATTTTAAAATAATTTTTTTTCCCCTAATTGTGTAAAGAATGCCAAAGTTAGCTTAATGAGAACAGCATTGAATGTATACATTACTTTGGGAAGTATGATCATTTTCATGACATTGATTGTTCCTGTCCATGCACTTGGAATGTTTTTCCATTTGTTTGTGTCCTCTCTGACTTCCTTGAGCAGTGGTTTGTAGTTCTCCTTGAAGAGGTCCCTTGTTAGCTGTATTCCTAGGTATTTTATTCCTTTTGTAGCAATTGTAAATGAGAATTAATTCATGATTTGGCTCTGTTTGTTTGTTGTGGCATATAGAAATGCTTGTGATTTTTGCACATTGATTTCATATCCTTAATCTTTGCTGAAATTGCTTATCAGCTTAAGAAGCATTTGGGCTGAGATGATATAATTTTCTAGATATAAGATTATGTCATCTGCAAATAAAGATAATTTGACTTCCTCTCTTTTTATTTGAATATCCTTTATTTCTTTATGTTGCCTGATTTCCCTGGCCAGTACTTCCAGTACTATGTTGAATAGGAGTGGTGAGAGAGAGCATCCTTGTCTCATGCCAGTTTTCAAGATGGATGCTTCTAGCTTTTCCCCATTCAGTATGATATTGACTGTGAGTTTGTCATCTATGGCTCTGATTATTTTGAGCTATGTTCCTTCAATACCTAGTTTACTGAGAGTTTTTAACACAAAGGCCTTTTCTGCATCTAGTGAGATAATTGTGTGTTTTTTGTCCTTAGTTTTGCTTATGTAATGAATTACATTTATTGATTTGTGTATGTTGAACCAACCTTGCATCATGAGGATAAAGCCAACGCGATCATGGTGGATAAGCTTTTTGATGTGCTGCTGAATTCAATTTGCTAGGATTTTATTGAGGACTTTTGCATCGGTGTTCATCAGGGATGTTAACCTGAAGTTTTTATTTTTATTTTTATTTTTGTTGTTGTATCTCTGCCAGGTTTTGGTGTCAGAATGATGCTGGCCTCATAAAATGAGTTAGGGAGGAGTCCCTCCTTTTTAACTTTTTGGAATGGTTTCAGTAGAAATGGTATCAGTTCTTCTTTGTACCTCTGGTAGAATTCAGCTGTAAATTTATCTGATTGTAAGCTATTTATTACTGCCTCAATTTCAGAACTGGTTATTGGTCTATTCAAGGATTCAATTTCTTCCTGGTTCAGACTTGGGAGGATGTATGTGTCCAGGAATTTATCCATTTCTTCTAGATTTTCTAGTTTATATACATAGAAGTGTTTATAGCATTCTCTGATAGCTGTTTGTATTTCTGTGGGGTCAGTGTTCATATCCCCATTATCATTTCTAATTTTGTGTATTTGATTATTTTTTCTTTTCTTCTTTATTAGTCTAGCTAGCAGTCTATCTAATTCATTAATTTTTTTCAAAAACCAGTTCCTGGATTCTTTGATTTTTTGAAGGGTTTTTAGTGCCTTTATCTACTTCAGTTTTGCTCTGATCTTGGTTATTTCTTGTCTTCTGCTAGCTTTGGGGTTTGTTTGTTCTTTGTTCTTTAGTTCTTTTAGTTGTGATGTTAGGTTGTTGATTGGAGATCTTTCTAGCTTTTTGATGTGGAAATTTAGTGCTATAATTTCCCTCTAACACTTTTTTAGCTGCATCCCAGAGATTCTGGTACATTGTCTTTTTATTCTCATTCGTTTCAAAGAACTTCTTGATTTCTGCCTTAATTTAATTATTTACCCAAGAGTCTTTCAGAGAAGATTGTTCAATTACCATGTAGTTGTGTGATTTTGATGGAGTTTCTTAATCTTGAGTTCTAATTTGAGTGCACTGTGATCTGAGGGACTTATGATTTCAGTTCTTTTGCATTTGCTGAGAAGTATTTTCCTTCCAATTAGGTGATCAATTTTAGAGTACGTCCCATGTGGCAATGAGAAGAATGTATATTCTGTTGTTTTTGGAAGGAGAGTTCTATAGATATCTATCAGGTCCACTAGGTCCAGAGCTGATTTCAGGTTTTGAATATCTTTGTTAATTCTCTGTTTTGATGACCTGTCTAATACTGTCAGTAGGTTGTTAAATCTCCCACTATTATTGTGTGGGAGTCTAAATCTCTTTGTAG
This sequence comes from Mandrillus leucophaeus, assembly GCF_000951045.1. Lineage (NCBI taxonomy): Eukaryota > Metazoa > Chordata > Mammalia > Primates > Cercopithecidae > Mandrillus > Mandrillus leucophaeus. The sequence goes on from NW_012104310.1 coordinate 231,663, forward strand.
GTCTCTGAGAACTTTGCTTTATGAATTTGAGTTCCCCTGTATTGTATGCATATATATTTAGGATAGTTAGCTCTTCTTGTTGAATTGAACCCCTTTCCATTATGTAATGCCCTTTGTCTTTTCTGATCTTTGTTGGTTTAAAGTCTGTTTTTTCACAAACTAGAATTGCAACCCCTGCTTTTTTCTGTTTTCGATTTACTTGATAAATTTTCCTCCATTGTTTTATTTCGAGCCTATGTGTGTCTTTGCATGTGAGATGCGTCTTTTGAAGACAATATACCAATGATTCTTGACTCTATACAGCTTGCCAAATTGTGTCTTTTAATTGGGAAATTTAGCCCCTTTACATTTAAGGTTAATATTTCTATGTGTGAAGTTGATCCTGTCATTATAATGCTAGCTGGCTATTTTGCAGACTTGTTTATGTGGTTGCTTCATAGTGTCACTGGTCTGTGTCCTTCAGTGTGTTTTTGTAGTGGCTGGTAATGATTTTTCATTTCCATATTTAGTGCTTCCTTCAGGAGCTCTTGCAAGGCAACCATGCTGGTGATGAATTCCTTCAACATTTGCTTGTCTGAAAAGGATCTTATTTCTCCTTCACTTATGAAACTTAGTTTGGCCAGATATAAAATTCTGGGTTAAAAATTCTTTCCTTTAAGAATGTTGAATATTGGTGCCCAATCTTTTCTGGCTTGTAGGATTTCCACTGAGAGGTTCACTGTTAGTCTGATGGGCTTCCCTTTGTAGGTGATCTGGCCTTTCTCTCTGGCTGCCCTTAACATTTTTTTCTTTTATTTCGACCTTGAAGAATCTGGCAATTATGTGTCTTGAGGTTGATCTTCTTGTAGAGTATCTTCCTGGGGTTCTCTGTATTTCCTGAATTTGGATGTTGGCCTGTCTTGCTATGTTTGTGAAGTTCTCCTGGATGATAACTTGAAGAATGTTTTATGACTTGCTTTTGTTCTTCCCATGTCTTTCGGGTACCCCAATCACTTGTAGGTTTGGTCTTTTCTACATAATCCCATATTTCTTGGAGGTTTTGTTTGTTCCTTTTTTTTCATTTTTGTCTGCCTCTCTCATTTCAGAAAGATAATCTTCACATTCTGAGATTCTTTTACCTGCGTGTTCTATTCCGCTATTGATACTTGTAATTGCAATGTGAAGTTCTCATGCTATGTTTTCCAGCTCCATAAAATCAGTTATGCTTCTCTCTAAACTGGCTATTCTGGTTATCAGCTCTTAGCTTCTTTGCATTGGGTTACAACATACTCTTTTACCTCAGTAAAGTTTGTTGTTACCTTCTGAAGCCTACTTCTGTCAATGCAGCCATCTTAGCGTCAGCCCAATTCTGTGTCCTTGCTGGATAGATGTTGTGGTCATTTGGAGGAGAAGAGGCCCTCTGGCTGACTTTTCAGCGACTTTGTGTGTTGATTCTTTCTAATCTTTGTGTGCTTATCTACCTTTGATCTTTGAGGTTGCTAACCTCTGAATTGGATTTGAGTAATCGTTTTTGTTGATGTTGTTGTTGTTGCTTTCTGTTTGTTTGTTTTCCTTTTAATTGTCAGATCATTCTTCCATAGAGCTGCTTGGTTTCCTGGGGGATTGTTTCAGACTCCAGTTGCCTGGGATTTTCCCTTACCTGGAGTATCACCAATGAAGGCCACAAAACTTCAAAGATGGCAGCCTGCTCCTTCCTCTGGGAGCTCCATCCCAGGGGTGTATTGACCTGTTGCCAGCCTGGACACTCCTGTAGGAGGTGTCTGGAGACCCCTATTGGGAGGTCTCACCCAGTCAGGAGAGACAGGATCAGAAACCTGCTTAAAGAAGCAGTCTGGTTGCTTTTTGGTAGAACAGGTGTGCTGCACTGGGGGGAACCCTTCCTTGTGAAGAACACGTGGACTCTCCAGAGCCAGCAGGCTGGAAAGCCAGAGGTGACTGAACCACAGAGACATTGGCCACTCTCCTTAACCCCCCAACTCCCTGCAACCCCTAGGGCTCCATCCCAGGGAGAGATCAGAATTCTGTCATATAACCCTGGCTGGAATTGTTGAAATTCCCACACGGAGGCCTTGTCCAGTGAGGAGGGATGCACTGGGGTCCCACTAAAAGAAGCAGTCTGTCCATGATCTGGCACAGCAGCTCTTGTGGGGGACTCCTCCTTATTCAGACCACCTAGACTCTCCACAGCCAGCAGGCTAAAATAGCTGAGTTGATCTAACCACAGAAATGGTGACCACCTCTACCCACAGAAACTCGTCTATCTCAGGCAGTCTCCAACCTCTTGCACTAGTTGGTGGAATTTCAAGCCAGTGGGTCTTAACCCTGTGAGGTGCCATGGAAGTGGGGGCCACAGAACAATGCTGCTTGGCTCCCTGCATTCAGCTCTCTTTCTAGAGGAATATACAGATGGATCTCCTGATTTGCTAGGATTCCGAAGGTGGGAGTCTATAAAACTCCTGGATTTTCTCTGTGTGAACATGAGTGACTGCTCTGCTGAGACTCTGCACAGCTCTGCGTATCAGACCCAAGGCCCTGGTGGTATGGGCTCACAAGAGGATCTCCTGATCCACGGGTTGCAAAGATCCCTGGGAGAAAGTGTGGTTTCCCAGGCAGGGTCACACAATCACTCACCACCTCCCTTGACTGGGACTAGGGGTTCCTTTGGCTCCATGTCACTTTCTGGCAGGTCTTTGCCCCATCTGCTTTTCTTTGTTCTCTGTGGGTCAAGTTGTTTGCCTAGTCAGTCCCAATGTGAGAACCTGAATATTTCAGTTGAAGGTGCTGAATTCACTCACCATTTTCGTATCTCTCCATGATAACTGTGGACTGCAGCTACTTCTAATCAGTCATCTTGCCCCCTTCTATCACTCCTTTCCTTTAAAAAATGTAGTTTAAGTAACTTAGTGCAGTATTGATTTTGAATAATATAGTAGACATTCCAGTTTCAGCCTAAACTGTATTCACATCTAGAAATAAGCATATTTAGGCATCTCTGAAGAATTGGTAGAGAAGTCCAATCTTATGGAAGTCCATTTTCATATATGGTAGTTCATCTTAAGAGCTAAAGGAATAATTCATGAAAAAAAAAAACTGACTTAGTAAGAAACCTAAAGTAAGGATGAATTTTTCCTTATGTAACATCAGACTACTATGGAACTTTGGCATTTTAAAGATGCAGATTGCTCCTTTGGTGGAAACAGCTAACCCTTGAGGAGTATGGTGGTTTTCCAGGCATACTGTATGGGAGAAAGGTGATGCTACTGGGAACATGTGAGATACTCAGGAAACTTGGATAGGTGGGGCTTGGGAACATTTTGTAAGGGAACTGAAATGCTCCATGATTAGGTGTGGGTAAATGCTGATCAACTTTGGGCCATTACTATTAATGAAACCTACATTATATGTATGATTATGTACTGAAGTGTCTAATCTCAATAAGCACAACGGGTAACCTAGTAAGTGCTGAGTGCTCCGTAATGCTAGTCTTCCCTGGGGAGAGCAGCCTGTCCACACTGCGTGGGCTCCTGTAACACACCATATACACTTAGAACTCTGTTCATTTTGTATTCTTTGATCAAAGTCAAGAGGTTTATCAAGAGCACTTAACACTTACATGTTAATCAATTTTGTAATATTTATTCAAAGTACAAAGTTTGAGGAAAAATGAACTCCCTTCCTTCGTTGACACATATGAAATGATAAATTATTTTCATTCATTACAAATAAAGCTTGTTGAAAATAATACTAAAATGATTTTCTGGAATGTAGAACTAACTTTTATTCAGGAAGAATAATGTGTCTATCCCATAAAACACATTTTTATTTATTTTCCTTTGTAAATATATTTAATCTCATTAATCATGCTAAATTTTGTGTGTGTGCATGTGTTGTGGTGAGAGAGCTGAGGTTTCTAACTTATGTATTTCAAAAGTCATCTTTTTTGAGGTTAGATAATTCTTAGGGGTTCCTACGTGACCACAGGAGGTAGAATAAGCTAGTAGGCAATTTGTATATCTTGGCATTATATTTTCATTCTTCAGTACATTTTTTTCTCTGTACAAAAACATTAGATTGATTTTCCCTCAGGAGGTCTGTCTCAGTATACTTCCAGAAACTATTATTATAACCTCTTTACTCGGCTTATAGTAGTCTAGGCCTTTTGCTCTGAGCATTGTTACTAACCATTGTTCTTAACTATTCCAAAACGCTGGTTATTTCTAGAACTCTATGCCTGAGTCAATCTTGTCAGTTGATTTGCTTCCTTCTTAGATTTGACATTCACCCCTGAGACTCTCTGTCCTCAAAGTCTGTAATACTTTTCACTGTTCTCAGTACACCCCCTATTCTTCTGTCTTGAAAAACACTTGCCATTATAAAAGGAAAAGTTTTGGGTGGAGATTGAACAGACTTGGGAAGTCCAGGGGTGAAACAGTAATGCCAGGACAGGTAAAGGTGGCATGACTTGGGCAGGCCAAGGAAACTGAGGTTGAGAATTGGACAGTCACCTAATCAAGGTCACTTAACTAGCAAGTGGTAGATGGCCCTGGGCACCAAGCCTGTGAGAGTGCTCTGTAATCTCCTTTTGACTTATCTGGGTCTCTCTTGTACTACAGCCCAGTAAAGAGAAGCCATAGCATCATGCTTACAACTGTATCCCATGTCATAGGTCTGGAACTGGGTAAGACTTGATAACTATTGTGAAATTCATTAATGAGTAAAGAATAATATGCTTGCATTAAAAACCCACTAACTTTCTCAATGTTATGCCCTTCTTAAAAGTCATACAAAGAAAGTGTACATTCCCTTGTTTCAGTGGAAGTAGTAGTGGGGGAAGTTCTGAGACAAGGAAGGTATGAAAAATAACGGACATATGTGCAAAATGGAAATGTAACTTACTTGCTTCTGATTATGAAGGCAGAAATGAACAAATGCATGTAATTTGAGATGACTTCACCTTTGGGCAGATGACTTCATCTATTGGATTCTATCGGAAAAATTACTCCAGTGACACAAATATACAGCAAAGACCCTCTTCGTTTAGAGAAGATTGAAGTTTTGATGGCTAGTAGGCACTAAACCGCTCCTCACAATAGTAAGAGAAGTTACCCATGACACATAGTTCATCTCTGAGAGTCTTTTACCCATAGACAAATGGTCCTTTTCATGGCTAGATTTAGGCTACCCTGTTTTGTATACAATTACAGATGGCTCTTGTCCCCTGTGTCTTGGTAAAGCAGTTGACCACAGAGAATACAGGTTACATTCCTTAAGACTGCAGGAGAGATCTTTAGGTCTCAGGTCAACTTGGAAGTACTCATGAAACCAAGACTTCATAGAGCACAGTGAGCATGACCTGGACAGGGCTGTTGATGAATAATTCAGACTTCAGGAATAAATTTTAATCAATTTCTTACATGGATTGAACTCAGTAGGGTACCACCACGAAACAGGGTTTTTCAATCTTAACACCACCATTGAAACACTCTGTAGGATCAGTCTTTCCTACCCTGTCTCAGCATTTTGAGAAGATTACATAGCATTTCAGTTATTTGCAGATATTAAAACCTAAAATCTAATCTAATTCAAAATTCTGATTTGACTTACAATTTAGTGCTTCTCTCTTTCCCTTAGCGTAAGACTAGCCCAAGGTCTGAGAAGAGGGTGGGAAAGAGAATGAGACACACACACACACACACACACACACACACACACACACACAGAGACAGGAAGATAGAGAATCTAAGAGACAGAGTGAGGCAGAGCTAGAGAACCTAGGCAAACACCTGAAGTTACTAAGAAAGTATCACTCATGAGTGTAGAATACCTCCCTTTAGCGTGACAATGACAGAATGGCACTTAAAACACAGATTTTAAAAATCAGGCAGAAATTTCTGTTTAGATCTTTAAAACGTTAACAACAAAAATCCTTTATTTATTTATAAATTAATTTAAATAATAATTTATATAATGTAAATTTAATATAAAATATATTTATTCTTTTCCTGTTCAAACCATTACTCCTGTGGCATTGTGTGAAATGTTTTGAGTGATAATGCCAGCAGGGGGTTTTCATATTATTTCAAATGTATAGAATATATGTATGAAAGCATAAATAACATGCCTGCATCACTGCAAAGTTGGAGTGTAGAAACTGAGAGCTTGGAATAGGTGGGGGGTAATATAGGCTGAAGTTATCCTGAAGGGTTAAATAAGACATGCTAATGAATATTTATGTTCTCAACAAATACGTGAAGAATTTCTACTATTTGTTTGTGGCTAAAATTGCTATACCTAACTAAGGTTAGAGACAACAAGAAATAGAAACATTTGAATGTGTCCAAAATTCAATTGATGGTAGTAGTTTTATAAGCACTCTAATTAAGCAGTGCTCCCACTAAACAAAAGTTAATATTGATGTCATGATGCCATGACGCATATATATATATGTGTGTGTATGTGTGTGTATATATATATGAGGTATATATACACATCATGGTATATATATAATGAATATATATAAGAATAAATTTCCATGGTTTGCTGATAAGCCTTTTAATTAAAAATTATTTATTTTCCTACTTAAAAATTATATATAATGTCTATTATATAAAATTAGGAAAGATAAATTTAAAAAAGGAACATAAGTAAAATCACCTTATATTCTACCATTTAGAAATAATAAATGTTCAATGTCTGTTGAATTCTTTCTAGTTTCTTTTTCTATGCAGATATAAGTCTATCTACATATTTTACAATGTGGCATAAAGTTATATTTTAAAAATTTGATTTGTTTCTTATCTCATGGTTTTTAAATAAACAAACCATATTTTTGCTATTATAAATAGTGCTACAATAAAAATTTTTGCATGTCTCTTAGGTACATGCAAGATCATCATTGTTATATCTTTTTGGTGGAATTAAGTTTTTATGTGTCTATCTCTTTTAATGAATTTTGCCTTAACTTGTGTCTTATCTACAATTAACATTCTACCTGAATGTTCTCTTGATTAGTTTATGTATATATTTCAATAGCTTTGTAGGTACAAGTGGTTTTTGGTCACGTGGATGAATCGTACAGTGGTGAAGTCTGAGATTTTAGTGCACCTGTCATCCAAGTAGAGTACATTGTATTCAATATGTAGCTTTTCATCCCTCACCCCCTTCTCTCCTGCCCCTCTTCTTGGTCTCTAAAGTTCTTGGCCAGTTTTTGCAAGACATAGTCTCTCCCATCATTTTATGTTCAATCTCTGCATTTATGTATGCATGTGTGTGGGTTTTCCAAGCATGTCTCTTGTCAGCATGATACTTCCGGTTTTCTTTTAAAAATCGAACCATGAAATCTGTGTTTTTAAAATAGATTTAATTCCTTTTCGTATATTGGAGCTAATGACTATAATTAATGTTTAATGATATGGAATTATTTCTGCAACTTATTTTCTGTGTTCTGTTTCTCATATATTTTTTTCTTTTGTTACTTGTCTACTTCTCTGCCTTGCTTCTCTGCCTTGTGTTGGATTATTTATTTTTAGATTTCTCTATCATTTTAGAAATTTCATTCAGTTCAATAATAATTTGGCACTTACTCTGTAACAGTTGCTGCTCTAGATACTAAGAGTACTATGGTGACAAGAGAAGATGCATATCTCTTCCTCATGGAGTTTATATTCTAGCAAAGGGAGACAGATGATAAACAAACTAGTAGTAATAGTAGCTAACCATCCTATGAGACTAAATGCCAGACACTGCACTAAGCATTTTATATATATTAACTAATTAGCTCAGAACAGCCCTATGAGGTATATATTATTGGTATGTCCGCATTACAAAGAAAAAATAAGCCACAGAGAGATAAAAAAAAATTGGCCTAAAATGATATAGCCAGCAAATGAAGAGAACTAGAATTCGACTCAGACATTCTTGATCCAGTGTCTGTGTTTTTTCTCACTCGTGGCTAAACCAGTGCCATCTATTATAAAGTATTGGACAAGACTGTTGGGAGGTTTCAGTGTGACGTATTATGGTATTAGATAACATGGTCATAAAGAACTCACTCGGAAGGTGATAGATGAGTAAAAAGATAAAGAAACAAGTCTCGCAGATATCTGGGGGTAGGAGGATTGCAGGCAGAAACAATTACTAAGCTCTGTTGTGGTGGTTGCCAACAAGAAGTCCCTGTGCCTACGGACAGCAAAGATTCAATGATAAAAGCAAACAAAAAGCCGGGTCACATAGACCCTTATAGTTGCAGAAAGAATTTCTGTTTTATTGGATCACAGCCACACCCTTCATTTATATTGTACTTCTGGACAGTAGAATGACTCCAATAGAGGCTATATGACCAGCAAAGCCTAAACTATGTACTGTTTGACTCTTTATAGAAAGTGTGCCAAGCTTTGTTCTATACCCAGAATGTTTGTTGACTGAATTAATAAAATAACTCAATTTTGATACTTTGTCATATACATAGTGATATTATTACATGCAACATAATCTATATTATATAATATTTATCGTAAATTTGTTTTATGTGAATTAAACATATATAGTAATACATATGTATACATAGCAATATATATGTAAACATAAGATATATTACATGTATATTAAAAGTATGTTATAAAGAATATAAAATATATAGTTGTATAACTATGTACAATATATAACTATATGCGATATATAACTATATATTATAGCACTACATAATACGTGTGTGTGTGTATCTCCACAACTTTTATTATTATTATTATTATTTTAGAAATAAGATCTCTCTCTGTCACCTTCTGTCACCCAGGCTGGAGTGCAGTGACATGGTCATTCCTCATTGCAGCCTTAACTCCTACACTGACACGATGCTCCAACCTTACCCTACCCAGTAGCTAGGACTACAGGCACAAGTAACTGTGCCTGACTCTCAATTTTTTTTCTCAATTAAACCCTAGAAAGAAACTGTGCCTTGTAATTTTTATTCTTTTTCCAAGTTAGCCTTGTGCTAAAGTATTCAATAAATATTCTAGTTGATAGAAATTATTTAAGTTACAGTAATTGTTAACTCATCTATTATAAGCTTTTGCTCCTGAACTGGACGCTTGTATAAAATATCTAGAAGATAAGTTTGATAGGGAGTAAAATAAGTAAAATAAATATAAATTAATAACTTATTGCAGGAACAGCTATTCGCATACAAGATAAGCATACAGTCTTTTGTGGGTTGCAATTAGACAGTCTCAAAGAGTTAATGAACTTCTTACCATGTCTTATTAGTAGCAAACAGTTACATATAGGGAGCAGTGAGCTCAATGTACTATTTAATCAGGACCTTTTGCTTTAGATTTGTATGCTTTTTTTCCCACAGGGTTTTTGGTACACTGTAAAAACTGTGGGCATTGATGGATTAAAAAGCAATATAACCAATATTGCTTGAAACTATGTAGTCCCAAACTGCTTTCATAGATGCCACTTAAAGTAGTGTAACTCTTATGTTCAATACCTTATAATTTGCTCCATGGTGCTGATTTAGCTCAGTGGTCAGGAAAAACACAGATACTGGAGCAAGGAGAAAGAAAATATAGGCAAGGGAAGTAAAAATAAGTTGAAGGAAGCTAAATCCACACATGAAGGGCAGTGATGTGTGTTAAGTTCGTAAAAATGGCCTTGATAATGTGTTCTGAAGAGCAAAAATCTATAGTAGAGTTATATTAGAGTTAGCTGTCTCTTCAATTATAATTTGTCACCAGCTATGTGGAAATGTTAAAGTACCATAAACACTGCTTGACAACACACAAAATTAGAAATCTGCTGTATGTTACACAATGAACCCTATTTGTATTGGTGTCATTTATCCAATGACTTCACAAATCACATAAATGAGATAGTTTATAAGTGCACAAATCTTTTACAAGTGGACATGAAATACTCAATTTTTATTGTGTCAGCTTAAATCTACTCTAGCTTGTTGCATGGCACAGTGTTCATCTGATTGATACTCCAAGGTCTCTTAAGAAAAAAGATGAAAGATTAAATCACAATTTGCAGAGTGAAAGTTGCTAAACCAATTGCTTTTTTGAACTACAAATGATGATCTGCAGACTTCAAGTCTGCCACTACTTTTGCATATACATACATGTGTTTTGGCTGACTTAGACCCAGTGGTCTGGTGCAGTACCTACTATGGTAGCACATTTTCCCCTTTGCTTTTATGTAAAAACTAATCATTAAATATAGCTTGTGGAGTTTGGGGGAACATTGTTTCTGGTCTTAGACTTGGAACAACAGCTGTCCGTTCTCAATCGTATGTTCCCATACTCCAACTTTTATAACATAATAAATAAACGTTATTTCAAGCATGTCCATTTAAATTTTCATAGCAAATTGGGGCTGGAGTAAGGGGGTGAAAATTGAAAGGAAATTTGGACTAATCTTATTACTGGGAACAAAAGAGAAAAAAACATTTTTCTGCTAAAGAAATTGTACTCTTTCCTTTTGGGAGCCATGTAAAATTTGTTTGTTTTTACCTTAGGAAACGAAAAAGAGGAAGTATGCCCCTTGATAAGTCTAAGGGTGGGTGGATAAAGAAATGCTGAGTGTCTGTATTCAAAGAAGGAAAAGAAACTAATACCTATTGAGAACTGAATGACTGTAACACTGTGGATGAGACTTTATAAACATTATCACATTAAATCATAGAAGGATCCCTATAGGTCAGAGAACTAAGCTTCAGAGATGTTAATGACATTCTCTAGTTCATCTCATATGCCTTTTCCATAAGTATCCGAATATGTGATTCAAATTTATACAATAAGGATTCACATTACAAGAAATCCAAAGCTAATAGTGGGCTTCAGCTTTGATTATTTCAAGAAACAAAATATGTTATCAAGAACTCAATTTCTTTTGGTCTCTCTGTGATGCCATTTATAGTTTTGTCTTCATCATAATACCAGTTTCTTCATGACCCTACAATATCTTCCAATTGCTTCATGCTTCTTTTTTCACATGGGGGAGAACATTGCTTCTGAAGGCTTTCTCAGAAGAGCAAGGCAGACTTTTCCAGAATGCTCTAGGAATAGCAACACTTTCCTTGAATTAAGTTGACCTAAGCATGATCACATTGCTGGCAAAAAAGATGAAATGATCCTTAGAACAGTCAGATGTATCCCTGGAGCTGGTGGTGGAGTCAATTCTCTTGAGAATCAGAGGATGAAAGGGGTGGGATGGATTATATGAATAAAGTTCAGTTCTGCTAGAGTAAGATGGCAGTATAGGATGTCCTAAAACCTCATTCACCCCACTGAGACTGACTCAATGATAATACATGGACTAATTCCCTTTGTGAGAAATTCAGAAATCAATTAAGAGGCTCCTGTACACCAGGTGATCATGACACCAGCTACATTGAAACTGGTAGGAAAAGTACGTCACCCTTTCACTATAGTCTACTATCCCCACCCCCAGGACAGCACAGTGCAATTGGGAGGAAAGTTCCACCTTCCAGATTTTTTTTTTTCTGGGGAAGGAAAGAGAAAACTAGAACATAGTCTAAAGTTTAGACATTTTGGTGGTCTTCCAGAGGGATGATTTCTGTCTTGCCTGAATCTAAGCATGGATGGGAAAGGGCATCGGGTTAGGGGCTACTGAGAATAAAAGCAATGGTTTGGATTAGCTTGCATTAACTTGCAATAGTCTCTCTCCCAGACTCAACGTGAAATGAGTAAAAGAAAGCTGCCAACTCCTGGCTTCTCCCTTGGGAGTGAAAGAGTTGGAGCATGTATCCAATATTCTAATTTTTTGATGGACTGCCTCAGGTGCTGGTTTCTGTGTCACTTGTCTTGAATCACTGAGGAGACCACTTGGCATGTTTTAAATGCCTTGGGGCCACAGAAAACAGGAGAGTTTAGGTGACTTGCTCCTCCTCCAGATGACCTGTGTTACAGCAGACAGAGAGAAAGAGATACAACTTGATTCCCTCTCCCTCAAGGGGGTAAAGGGGAAGAGAAGAGTGGAGTATGCATCCAAAGTTCTGGCTTTAAGGGAAACTTGCCAAAGGACTGACTTCTGTCTTGCTCTACTAAAAGCACTGATTAGACATGGCATAGTCTAGAAGAATAAAGGCTCCTGAGAACAAAGGACAAACTGAGTGGCTTGTGGAAACCCCCGAGACTCTACAGTACTGCAGATACCAGGGGATGCAAGAGATTATGAGCTCCTGAAAAAATAATCCAGTAAATTCCCCTTGTTGACAATTTACATGCACAAGTTCAGAGGGTAAGTATCCACAGAAAAGGTCTGAGAGGCCCCCAGAATCTTCAACCTGGTTGATTGGTAAAGGTCTTTCCCTGTACAAAGTCAGGTCATTAAGACTGAGAGAGGTGACTACATTTCCAAATGTGTGGATCTCAGCACAAAGTTAAAAAGCACATTAAACAAAACAAAACAAAACAAAAAACAGGAAAACCTGGCCCAAACAGGAAACGAAATAAATCTCTGGCAATGGACTGTGAAGATGCAAGGTGTATTATTCTATTTTCACAAAGCTATAAAGAACTACCTTAGACTGGGTAATCTAAAAAGAAAAGAGTTTTAATTGACTCATAGTTCCTCATGTCTGGGGAGGCCTCAGGGAACTTACAATCATGGCAGATGGCACAGGAGAAGCCAGCACTTTCTTCACAAGATTTCAGCAGTCAGGGCAGCGGATGGAACCACTACACACTTTTAAACCATCAGATCTTGTGACAACTCAGCCACTATAATGAGAACAGCAGGAGGGAAATCACCCCCATGATCCAATAACCTCCCACCAGGTACCTCCCTGGACACATGGAGATTACAATTCAAGATAAGATTTGGGTGGTGCTAACCATATCTCAAGGGGATATAAATTACCTGACAAAGAATTCTAGATAACTGTTACAAAGATGTTCAACATGCTCAGAGAAATCATTTATGAACAAAATGAGAATATTAAAAAGAGATAAATATAAAAAAGAATCAAATAAATTTTGGAGCTGAGGAATACAATAACTGAATTTAAAAAAATTGAAAAAGTCAGCAAACTCAAAGAGAGATAATTTGAAGTTATCTAGTCTGAAAACTGTGGGACACCATCAAATTAATCAATACATGTGTCATGGAAGTTCTAAAAAAAAAAAAAAAAAAAGGAAGAAGGGAAAAAGAGTCAGAAAGCTTACTTAAATAAATAATAGCTAAAAAAATCCCAAATATGTGAAAGAAATAGACTTCCAGGTTTAAGAGACCCAACAGCCTTCTACTAAGATGAATGCAAAGAATTCCACACCAAGACACATTATAACAAATTGTCAAAAGTCAAAGACAAAGAACAAGATAATTTTAAAAGCAACAAGAGAGCAAAGAATGAGAGAATTTTAAAAGCAGCAAGAGAAAAGCAATTTGTCACATATGAGGAAACTCCCATAAGCCAGTTTGTTAGCAGAAACCACACAGGACAGAAGGAAGTGGGGTGACATATTCAAGGTGCCGAAATTTAAAAATAAATTGCCAACCAAGAATACTACATCTGGCAAAAGTTTCCTTCAAAAATACAGAAAAAATACTTTTCCTAGATAAATAAAAGCTGAGGAAGTTCATCATCACTTGCCTTGCCTTGCAAGAAATTCTAAACAAAGTCAAGTTGAAATGAAGGATGCTAGACAACAGCATGAAACATAAAAGTATAAAGCTTTCTGGCAAATATATAGACAAATACAGAATACTGTAATACTGTAATGATGGTACGTAAGTCACTTTTAATTCTAGAATAAGAGTTAAAAGGCAAAAATATAAAAAATAAGTACAACTGTATAAATGTGTTAATGGACATACAATATTAAAATGTAATTTGTGACATCAATAACAAAATGTAAAGAGGTTAAATAAAAGTAGAGTTTTGTATAAGAAAATGAGAAAAGAGTCAAAGCATATTACTATAAAACATCCATGAAATACACAATAAAGAGAGTAAAAGAGGAAAAGAGGCACTAAAGAACTACAAGATAAACAAAAGAAAATTAGCAAAATGGCAATAGTGAGTTCTTTATCAGTAATAACTTTAAAAGTAAATAGATTAAAGTGACCAGTGAAAAGACCTAGGGTGGCCGAGTGGATTAAAACAACAAGATCCAAATATATGCTGTCTATAAGAAACTCACTTTAGATTTAAGGCAGGTGTAGGCCGAAAGTTAAAGAATGGAAAAAGTTATTTAATTCAAATGGTAACCAACTGAGGGCAGTAGTGGCCACACTAATATCCAACAAAATAGACTTTAAATCAAAAACTGTCACAAGAGACAAAGAAGGCCTGTATATAGTAATAAAAGGGTTAATTCACCAGGAGGATATAACTGTGATTGTGTATCCATCCAACTTCAGAGTCCCCAAATATGTGAAGTAAACATTGACAGAATTGCAGGGAAAAATAGGGGTAGTAAATGTATACTTCAGTTTCAATAGTGGATAGAACATCTATACAGAAGATCAGTTAAAAAAAAATAGAACTTTAACAATGTTACAGACTAAATGGAACTAACAGACTTATACAGAACGTTTCACCCAATGGTAGTAGAATACACATTATTCTCAAGCACACATGAAACGTTCTTCAGTATAGTTCACATTAGGTTATAAAAAATGTCTTAAATTAAGAACATTGACATCATATCAGGTATCTTTTCTGACCACAGTGAAATAAAACTGGAAATAAGTAACAGAAGGAAAACTAGAAAATTTATAATTACATGAAAATCGAACAACACACTCTTGAACAATCAATTAGTCAAACACAAAATCAAAAGTCAAAGTAGAAAATATCTTGAGACAAAAAAAGAAAACAAAACATATAAAATCTTGCGGGATGCAGCAAAAGCATTTCTAAGAGAAGAGCTTATACTAGTAAGTCCGACATTTACAAAGTTTAAAGATTTAGAATAAACAACCTAACTTTACATTTTGAGTAACAAGAAAAACAAACTAAGCCCAAAGTTAACAAAAGTAAAGAAATAAATAATAAAGATTGGAGCAGTATAAATAAAAAAAAGAAAAACAAAAAAATTAGCAAAACTAAAAGTTTTTTTTTGAAAATATCAACAAAATTTAAAATGATTTAGTTTGATTAAGAGAAAAAGAAAACACAAATGAAATAAGAAATGAAAGAGGATAACTTGTTAGCTTGAAAGTAGGAAAAAAATTTAAAAAAGAAATGAAAGAGGAGACAGTGCAACAGAAATAAAAAGGACTACAATAAATTATGATGAATAATTAGTTGTGATTGAATTAGATCATCTAGAAGTGAATAAATTTCTCAAACATACAGCTTACCAGAACAGAACACTGAAAAAATAGAAGATCTTAACAGACCTATAACTAGTAAGGAGATTGATCAGGAATCAAAAATATCACAACAAAGAAAAGCCCAGGGCCAGATGTATTTACAGATGAATTCTACCAAACATTTTAAAAAGAACTATTACCAATCCTCAAACTATTAAAAAAAGTTTAAGGAGAGGGAAAACTTCATAATTCATTTTATGTGGTTGGCTTTAGCCAGATACCAAAGCTAGACAAAAACACTGCAAGAAAAGAAAACTGCAGGAAATCAGTAATTCAGTCAAATCAATCAATCAAACTATTAATTCCTGATGAATGTAGATGCAGAAATTCTCAATCAAATAATAACAACTTGAATCAACAGTACATTAGAAAGATTATGAACCATGACCTTGTGAGATTTATCCCTGGGATGCAAGGATAATTCACCACATGAAAATCAATCAGTGTAATATGCCACATTAACAGAAAGAAAGATAAAAATTATTTGATCATCTCAATAGATGCAGATAAAGCATTGGACAAAATTCAATATTCTTTCATGATAAGAAAACACTTAACAAACAAGGAATACAAGAAAATCAGATCAGCATAATGAAGACTTTATTTATACGAAAAGCCCACAGTTAACAGTACACTAAATGGCGAAAAACTGAAAGCTTTTCCTCTAAGATCTGGAACAAGATAAGGATACCTACTCTCATCACTTCTATTCAACATAGTACTGGAAGTCCTTCTCAGGGCAATTAGGCCAGAAAAAGAAATAAATGGCATCTAAATTAGAAAGAAAGACATACAATTATCTTTGTTGTCAAAAGGCGTGATAATATGTGGAGAAAACTCAAAGATCCTCCAAAAACTTTTAAAACTAATAAATACATACAGCAAATTTTCAGGATACAAAATCAACACTCAAAAATCTGTTGTGTTTCTATACACTAAAAACAAGCCAAAAAGGAAATTAAGAACTATTCCCATTTACAATAGCATCTGAAGGAATGTTTCAACTTATACTTAGGAATAAAGTTAACCAGTAGACAAAAGATATGTATACTGAACTATAAAACATTGCTGAAAAAAAACTAAAGAAGTCTCAAATAAATGGAAATACATCCCATGTTCATGGGTTGAAGGAATTAATACTGTTAGAATATCCACACTATGCAAAGTGATCTACAGATTTAATGCTATCTCTATCTCATATTCATATGAAACCACTAACAATCAAATAATTAAAACATTCTTGAGGAAGAAAAACAAAACTGGAGGCCTCAAACTTCCTGACTTTAAAACATATTATAAATCTATTCAATGCAATCTCTGTTAAAATCCCAATGAATTCTTTTTCCAAAAGAGAAAAAAAAATCATATTCATATGAAACAACAAAGGATATTGAATAGCCAAACCAATCTTGAGAAAGAACAAAACTGGAGACCTCACCACTTCTGGCTTCAAAACACATTATAAATCCATAGTAATATAAACAGTATGACTCTAGCATAAATACAGATATATAGGCAAATGAAACAAAACAGAGGGATCAGAAAGAAACCCACATATATATAGTCAAATGATCTTGAAGAAGCATGCCAAAACTGCACAATGAAAAAAATGTGTAGCACCCAGTACTTTAATAAATGGTTCTGGGAAAATTGGATATCCATATTAAAAAGAATAAAACTGGATCCTTATCTTACACCATACACAGAATCAACTCAAATTGAATTAAAAATTTAAGCTTCATTACATTGGTGTTGGGAATGATTCATTGGTTATGACAGCAAAAGTACAGGCAGCAAAAGCACAGGCAACAAAAGCAAAAATAGACAAGTGAGACTACATTAAACTGAAAGCTTCTGCACAGCAAAGGAAAAATGGCTTAATATCCAAAATATATGAGACACTTCCACAACTCAATATAAAACATTTTTAAATGTACAAAGTATTTTATTTTTTTTTTCAAAAAGACTTACAAATGGTCAACAGGTATATAAAAAGATGCTCAAAACTCATCATAGGTGAAATGCAAATCAAAACCACAATGGGATATGGCTTTACATCTGTTAGGATAGCAATTATTCCAAGAACAACAAAAACAACAAACAGAAAATAGCAAGTGTTGGCAAGGATGTGGAGAAATTGGAATACTTTTGCACCATTGGTGGGAATACAAAATGGGGCTACATCTGTGGAAAACAGTATAAAAGTTCCTCAAAAAGTGAAAAATAAAACTACCATGTGATCCAGCAACTGTACTTCTGGATACTTATGCAAAAAGTTGAAAACAGGATCTGAAAGGGACATTTGTCTTCCTATGTTTATTCCACATTATTCGAAAGGCCAAATGGTAAAAACAATGTAAATGTCAACCAATGGATGAATAGTTAAAGAAAATGTGGTATATACATATAAGAGAATATTATTCAGCCTTGAAAAAGAATATTATATAACATGCTACAACATAAATGAACCTTGAGGACATTATGATGAGTGAAATGAGAAAGTCATAAATGGACAAACACTGTATGTTTCCACTTATATGGGGTATCTAAAGTCATTGCACTCATAGAAGCAGAAAGTAGAGTGGTGAGTTAGTACCTTAAAAAGATATCTGTACTCTCATGTTCAATGCAACATTATTCACAATAGCCAAAATATGGAAACAACCTAAGTGTCCATTGATGGATGACTGAATGAAGAAATTGTGGTATGTATATACAATGGAATATTCAGCCTTAAAAAAGAAGGATGTCCTGTCACTTGTGACAACATGGATGAACACAGAAGACGTTACACTAAGTGAAATAAGCCAGACACAGAAAGACAAATACTGTGTGATCTAATGTGCAGAATCTAAAAATTTAACTCATAGAAACAGAGAGTAGAGATTCTGGCCAAGACAGCCAACGAGAAGCAGCTAGTGTGTGCTTCTCTCATGGAGAAAAGAGAGTGGTGAGTAAACACTTCCTCTTCAACTACGTCATCCAGGGGAACACATTGGGATTCATCAAGGAGACAAAGCAACCCAAGGAGAATGGGAGAAGAGCAAGACTGGACAACTAACCAGCTAGGAGTAGTGTGGAGCTAGGAGAGGCCTCCAACTGTGAGGAAACAATGAGTGAGAGTCCCTGGGGATTCACATTTCTTTCATGCACCTTCACAATACTGGGCTCAGGAGTCATCCTACTTCCGCTAGGGCTTCAGCTCGTCCAGAAAAGAAGTCAACTCACCGTAATCAAATTACACCACTGTTAAAGAAACATCAGCCCACACAGATGAGAAAGAACCAGCACAAGAACACTGACAATTCAGTAGGCCAGAGTGTTTTCTTTCTCCCAAATGACCATACCATTTCCATAACAAGGGCTCTTATCCAGGATGAAATGGCTGAAATGATAGACATAAAATTCAGAATATGTATAGGAAGATCATTGACTTTCAGAAGAAAGTTGAAATCCAATGCAAAGAAACTGAGGATTACAATAAAATAATACAAGAGCTGAAAGACAAAGTAGCCATTATAAAAAAGAATCAAACTGATCTGGTAGAGCTGAAAAACACACAACGAGAATTTCATAATACAATCACAAGTTTTAACAGCAGAATAGACTAAGCTGAGGAAATAATCTCAGATTTTGAAGAGTGTTTCTTTGCAATAACTCAATCAGACAAAAATAAAGAAAAAAAATTAAAAAGAATAAAAAACCCTCCCAGAAATGTGGGATTATGTAAGAAGACCAAATATGTGATTCACTGGCATCCCCGGAAGAGAGGGAGAGTAAAGAAGCATCTTAGAAAACATATTTGAGGTTATGGTCCATGAAAATTTCCCAACATTAAATTCAGAAGATGCAGAGAACCCTTGTGAAATACTATGTAAGATAACTATCCCCAAGACATAATCATTAGATTCTCCAAGGTCAATATGAAAGAAAAATATTAAAGGTAGCTAAAGAAAAGGGGAGGGTCACCTATAAAGGGAAATCCATCAGGCTAACAGCAGAACTTTCAGCAGAAATCTGAAATGCTGGAAGAGATTGGGGGTCTATATTAGGCATTTTTAAAGAAAAGAAAGTCCAATCAAGAATTTCATATCCAGTCAAATTAGCTTCATAATAAAGGAGAAATAAGATCCTTTTCAGACAAGCAGATACTAAATAAATTTGTTACCATCAAACCTGCCTTACAAGAACTTAAGGGGGTGCTAAATATGGAAATGAAAACCATTACCAGCTACCATAAAAACATATTTAAGTATATAGACCATTGACACTATAAAGCAACTACACTATCAGACCCACATCATAAACTAACAACATGATGACAAGATCCAATTTGCATTTATCAATATTAACCTTAAATATAAACGGGATAAATGCCCTCAAATAAAAGGCATGGAGCGGCAAGTTAGATAACGAAGAAAGACCCAACCGTATGCTGTCTTCTAGAGACCCATCTCATATGCAATGACACCCGAGGATTCAAAGTAAAGGGATGAAGAAAAATATAAAAAATGGAAAATGGAAGCAAATGGAAAAGAGAAAAAAGGAGGAGTTGCTATTCTAATTCCAGACAAAACAGACTTTAAATCAACAACCATCAAAAAAGACAAGGAAGGGCATTACATAATGGTAAAGGGTCAAATTCAGCATGAAGACCTGACCATCCTTAATATTTATGCACCCAACACAGAGGCATCTAAATTCATAAAGCAAGTTCTTAGAGACCTATGGAGAGACTTAGATAACTACACAATAATAGTAAGAGACCTCAATAGCCCACTGACAGTATTAGAAAGATCATCGATGCAGAAAATTAACAAAGATATTCAGGACCTGAACTGAACACGTGACTAGATGGGCCTAACATATATCTACATAACTCTCCACTGCCAAACAACAAAATTCTACATTTTTTTCTCATTTGCACATGGAACATACTCTAAAATCAACCACAAAATTGGCCATAAAACAAACCTCAGCAAATTTAAAAAAATGAAAAGATACAAGACACAATCTCAGGCCACAATATAGTAAAAATAAAAATTAATACTATGAAAATTGCTAAGAGAGGGAAAAAAATGGTGGCTAAGAGGAAGAACTAACTTTCAACTCCCTGTTGGAAGGACAGAGTAGTGTGTGGAGGCTCACATCATGAGCTTTTGCTCCAGGAACTACTGCAGGAATATACCAGGAAAGTGGAGAGAATCCACAGACCTTTTGAAGTAGGTGAAATGCTGCTGCAGGCACCATGGGATGGTCAAAGAATTGTTAATTGGCTTGCTTTCTCAACTGGAAGGTTGTAACCTGGGGCAAGTTCTCAGCTCTGCTCACTGACTGCCTGGAAATAAACTTGGTGCTGTTGGGGGCGTACAATGCGCGTGAGACGGGACTTTTGGGCTGTGGGCTGCCTGGGACATGAGTGAGGCCTGTGCCTGCCAGCTTTCCCCCACTTTGTTGGTGATCTGTGTGACACAGCAGAGGCAGCCATAATTTCACTGCAAACATATCTCCTTTGCGCTGGGAACCATATGTCCATCCCCCACAGCAGCTGCAGCAAGCCCTGCCCAAGGAGAATTTGAGTTCACACACACCTACCCTGCCCCCACCTGATGGTCTTTCTCTACCCACCCTGGTGGCCAAGACAAAGGATATAATTTCTTGGGAGCTCTATGGTGCCACTCACCACCTGATCCTCCCTACACTACCACAGCTGATGCACCCTTGGAAGTGCCACCTCCTGGCTGGAGTCCAGCCAACACAAAACCAGTGTATTTAACAAAAATACAACAAAGGACCCTCACAGAATCCACTTCACTCCCCTGCTACCTCCACCGAATCAAGGGTTGGTATCCACAGTTGAGAGACCTGAAGATGAATCACATGACACATCATAGAACTGTTTGCAGACAATCCTCTGTACCAGCCCAGAGCCTGGTAGCTCTGCTGGGTGCCTAGATCGAGAAGAGAAATAACAATAAGTGCAGTTTAGCTCTCAGGAAGCCCCATTCCTAGAGGATAAAGGAGAGCACCATATTAAGGGAGCACCCCATGGGACAAATGAATCTGAATAGCAGCCCTTCAGAGTTCCAGATCTTTGCTCTGACATGGTCTATCCAAATGAGAAGGAACCAGGATAACAATTCTGGTAATGTGACAAAACAAGGTTCTCTCTAACATCCCCCCAAAATCACACTAGCTCAACAACAATGGATCCAAACCAAGACAAAAATCTCTGAATTGCCAGAAAAAAAATTGAGAAGGTTGATTATTAAGCCAAACAAGGAGGCACCAGAGAAAGGTGAAGTCCAACTTAAAGGGGGGGAAAAAAAAGATACAGGATATGAATGGAAAAATCTTCAGTAAAATAGATAGAATAAGCAAAAAGCAATCACACCTTCTGGAAGTCAATGACACACTTAGAGAAAATGCAAAATGCATTGGAACGTCTCAGCAATAGAATTGAACAAACAGAAAAAAGAAATTCTGAGCTTGAAGACAAAGCTTTTGAATTAACCCAATCTTACAAAGACAAAGACAAAAGAATGAAAGAAAAATAAAAAAAGGCTCCAAGAAGTTTGGGATTATGTTAAATGACCAAACGTAAGAATAATTGATATTCCCAAGGAAGAAGAGAAATCTAAGTTTGGAAAGTGTATTTGAGGGAATAATTGAGGAAAACTTTCCTGGCCTTGTTAGAAATCTAGACATCCAAATACAAGAATGTCAAAGAATACCTGTAAAATTCAACACAAAAAGATAATCGCCTAGGCACATAGTCATCATGTTATCTAAAATCAAGACAAAAATCATCGTAAAAGATGTGAGGCAAAAGCATCAGGCAACTTATAAAGGAAAACCTACCAGATTAACAGCAGATTTCTCAGCAGAAACTCTACAAGCTACAAGGAATTGGGGTCCCATCTTTTGCCTCCTTAAACAAAACAATTGTTAACCAATAATTTTGTATCCAGTGAAACTAAACTTCAAAAATAAAGTAAAGATAAAGTTCTTTTTCAGACAAACAAAAGCTCAGAGAATTTGCCATTACCAAGCCAACACAATAACTGCTAAAAGGAATTCTAAATCTTGAAACAAATCCTCAAAATACAAAATCTTCAGAGTAGAATCTCCTTAAAGCATAAATCCCACAGGACCTACAAAACAACACCACAATGAAAAAAAAAAAAGGCATTCAGACAACAAAAAGCACAATGAATAGAATAGTACCTCACATCTCAATACTAACATTGAATGTAAATGAACCAAAGGCTCCACTTAAAAGATACAGAATGGCAGCATGGATAAGAATTTACCAACCAAGTATCTGCTGTCTTTAAGAGACTCATGTGACACATAAGAACTCACATAAAATTAAGGTAAAGGGATAGGGAAAGATATTCCATGCAATTGAACAACAACAACAACAAAAAGTCAGCAGGAGTAGCTATTCTTATAACAGATGAAACAATCTTTAAAGCACAGCAGTTAAAAAAGACAAAGATGGACATTACATAATGATAAAAGGACTAGTCCAAAAGGAAAATATCACAATCCTAAATATATATGCATCTAACACTGGAGCTCCCAAATTTACAATTAGACCAAGGAAATGAGAGATAGACAGCAACACAATAATAGTGGGGGACTTTAATACTCCACTGATAGTACTAGACAGGTCATCAAGGCAGAAAGTCAACAAAGAAACAATGGACTTAAACTACACCCAAGAACAAATGGACTTAACAGATATTTACAGAGCATTCTATCCAACAACTGCAGAATATACATTCTATTTATCAGCACATGAAATATTCTCCAAAATAAACCATATGATAGGCCACAAAACAAGTCTTAACACATTTAAGAAAATCAAAATTGTAGAAAGTACTCTCTCAGACCACAGTGGAATAAAAATGAAAACCAACTCCAAGAGGAACTTTCAAAACCATGCAAATACATGGAAATTGAATAACCTGCTTCTGAATGATCATTGGGTCAATAATGAAATGAAGATGGAAATTTAAAAATTCTTTGAACTGAATAATAGTGACAAAAATTATCAAAACCTCTGGGATACAGCAAAGGCAGTGCTAAGAGGAAAGTTCACGGCATTAAATGCCTGTATCAAAAAGTCTGCAACAGCACAAATAGACAGTCTAAGGTCACATCTCACAGAACTGGAGAAGCAAGAACAATCCAAACCCAAGCCCAGCAGAAGAAAAGAAATAACAAAGATCAGAGCACAATTAAATAAAATTGAAACAAAAAATACAAAAGATAAATAGAATAAAAAACTGTTTTTTGAAAATATAAATAAAATTGATAGACCATTAGTGACATTAACCAAGAAAAGAAGAGAGAAGATCGAAATAAGGTCAATTAGAAATGAAATAGGAGAAGTTACAACTGATACCATGGAACTACAAAAAATCATTCAATGCTACTATGAACATCTTTAGGCAAATAAACTAGAAAACCTAGAGGAGATGGATAAATTCCTGGAAATATACAACCCTCTAGATTAAACAAGGAAGAAATAGAAACTCTTAACAGATGAATAACAAAAGGGAAGATTGAAATGGTAATTAAAACATTACCAACAACAAAAAAGTCCAGGACCAGATGAATTAACATCTGAATTCTATCAGACCTTCAAAGAAGAATTGTACCAATTCTATTGATACTATTCCAAAAGATAGAGAGGCAGGGAATCCTCCCTAAACCATTCTATGAAGCCCATATCACCCTAATACCCAAACAAGGAAATAACATAACAAAAAAAGAAAACAACACACCAATATCCCTGATGAACATAGATACAAAAATCCTCAACAAAATACTAGTTAACCAAATCCAACAGCATATCAAAAGGATAATTCACTACGATCAAATGGGTTTCATATCGGGAATGCAAGAATAGTTTAATATACGCCAGTCAATAATTGTGATACACCACATAAACAGAGTTAAAAACAAAAATCACATGATCATCTCTATAGATGCAGAAAAAGCATTTAACAAAACCCAGCATCCCTTTATGATTAAAATCCTCAGCAAAATTGGCATAGAAGAGACATACCTTAAGCTAATAAAAGCCTTTTATGATAAACCCACAGCCAACATTATACTGTAAAGGAAAAACTGGAGCAAGACATTGATGCCCATTCTCCACTACTGTTCCACATAATACTAGAAGTCCTAGGCAGAGGAATCAGATGAGAAAGAATAAAGGACATCCAAATTGGTTACGAGGAAGTCACATTGTTGTTTGCTGATGGCATTGTTGTATACCTAGAAAAC
This sequence comes from Mandrillus leucophaeus, assembly GCF_000951045.1. Lineage (NCBI taxonomy): Eukaryota > Metazoa > Chordata > Mammalia > Primates > Cercopithecidae > Mandrillus > Mandrillus leucophaeus. The sequence goes on from NW_012104310.1 coordinate 256,305, forward strand.
CCTAAAGACTTACCCCAAAAGCCCTTATAACTGGTAAATGAATAGCAAAGTTTCAGGATACAAAATTAATGTACACAAATAAGTGGCTCTGCTGTAGGCAAACAGCAAGCAAGCTGAGAAACAAATAAAAAATTCAGCTTCATTTACAATAGCTGCGAAAAAACAAAAAGAAAAACAAAATCAAAAAGCAAAACACCAAAACTTAGGAATATACCTAACCAAGGAGGTGAAAGACTTCGACAAGGAAAGCTACAAAATACTGCTGAAAGAAATCATAGATGACATACACACACAAGGTGGAAACACACCTCATGCTCATGGATGATTGTGAAAATGACTGCACCACCAAAAGCAACTTACAAATTCAATGCAATTCCCATAAAAATACCAACATCATTCTTCATAGAACTAGAAAAAATAATTCTAAAACTCATAGAGAACCAAAAAAAGCCCATATAAGTGAAGCAAGACTGTGTAAAAAGACTAAATCTGGAGGAATCAAATTACCTGGTGATATGGTTTGGCCCTATGTCCCCACCAAAATCTCATCTTGTAGCTCACATAATTGCCATGTGTTATTGGAGTGACCTCGAGGAGATGATTACATCATGGGGTTGTCATTCCTATGCTCTTCTCATGATAGTACATGACTCTCATGAGATCTGATGTTTTTAAAAATGGGAGTTTCTCTGCACAAGCTCTCTCTTTGCCTCCTGCCATCCATGTAAGATGTGACTTGCTCCTTCTTTCCTTCTGCCATGATTGTGAGATCTTCCCAGCCACATGGAACTGTGAGTCCAAGTAAACCTCTTTCTTTTGTAAATTGCCCAGTCTTTAGCATGTCTTTATCAGCAGAAAGTAGACTAATACACCTGACTGCAGATTATAAGTGTATAGTCACCAAAACAGCATGGTACTGGTATAAAAATAGGCATATAGACCAATGGAACAGAATAGAGAATCAAGAAATAAAGTCAAACACTTGTAGCCAACTGATTTTCAATAAAGCAAACAAAAACATAAAGTAGGGGAAA
>NW_012104310.1:257388-290910 GCF_000951045.1 Mandrillus leucophaeus
TTCCAAAAGATAGAGAGGCAGGGAATCCTCCCTAAACCATTCTATGAAGCCCATATCACCCTAATACCCAAACAAGGAAATAACATAACAAAAAAAGAAAACAACACACCAATATCCCTGATGAACATAGATACAAAAATCCTCAACAAAATACTAGTTAACCAAATCCAACAGCATATCAAAAGGATAATTCACTACGATCAAATGGGTTTCATATCGGGAATGCAAGAATAGTTTAATATACGCCAGTCAATAATTGTGATACACCACATAAACAGAGTTAAAAACAAAAATCACATGATCATCTCTATAGATGCAGAAAAAGCATTTAACAAAACCCAGCATCCCTTTATGATTAAAATCCTCAGCAAAATTGGCATAGAAGAGACATACCTTAAGCTAATAAAAGCCTTTTATGATAAACCCACAGCCAACATTATACTGAAAAGGAAAAACTGGAGCAAGACATTGATGCCCATTCTCCACTACTGTTCCACATAATACTAGAAGTCCTAGGCAGAGGAATCAGATGAGAAAGAATAAAGGACATCCAAATTGGTTACGAGGAAGTCACATTGTTGTTTGCTGATGGCATTGTTGTATACCTAGAAAACCCTAAAGACTTACCCCAAAAGCCCTTATAACTGGTAAATGAATAGCAAAGTTTCAGGATACAAAATTAATGTACACAAATAAGTGGCTCTGCTGTAGGCAAACAGCAAGCAAGCTGAGAAACAAATAAAAAATTCAGCTTCATTTACAATAGCTGCGAAAAAACAAAAAGAAAAACAAAATCAAAAAGCAAAACACCAAAACTTAGGAATATACCTAACCAAGGAGGTGAAAGACTTCGACAAGGAAAGCTACAAAATACTGCTGAAAGAAATCATAGATGACATACACACACAAGGTGGAAACACACCTCATGCTCATGGATGATTGTGAAAATGACTGCACCACCAAAAGCAACTTACAAATTCAATGCAATTCCCATAAAAATACCAACATCATTCTTCATAGAACTAGAAAAAATAATTCTAAAACTCATAGAGAACCAAAAAAAGCCCATATAAGTGAAGCAAGACTGTGTAAAAAGACTAAATCTGGAGGAATCAAATTACCTGGTGATATGGTTTGGCCCTATGTCCCCACCAAAATCTCATCTTGTAGCTCACATAATTGCCATGTGTTATTGGAGTGACCTCGAGGAGATGATTACATCATGGGGTTGTCATTCCTATGCTCTTCTCATGATAGTACATGACTCTCATGAGATCTGATGTTTTTAAAAATGGGAGTTTCTCTGCACAAGCTCTCTCTTTGCCTCCTGCCATCCATGTAAGATGTGACTTGCTCCTTCTTTCCTTCTGCCATGATTGTGAGATCTTCCCAGCCACATGGAACTGTGAGTCCAAGTAAACCTCTTTCTTTTGTAAATTGCCCAGTCTTTAGCATGTCTTTATCAGCAGAAAGTAGACTAATACACCTGACTGCAGATTATAAGTGTATAGTCACCAAAACAGCATGGTACTGGTATAAAAATAGGCATATAGACCAATGGAACAGAATAGAGAATCAAGAAATAAAGTCAAACACTTGTAGCCAACTGATTTTCAATAAAGCAAACAAAAACATAAAGTAGGGGAAAGGATACCCTCTTCTACAAATGGTGCTTGGATAATTCACAAGCCACATGTAAAAGAATGCAACTGAATTCTCATCTCCAACTTTATATAAATATGAGGGCAAGGTAAATCAAAGACCTAAATCTAAGATCTGAAACCATAAAACTTCTAAAGGATAACATTGGAAAAACTCTTCTAGACATGGTCCTGGGAAGACTCCATGACCAACAGCCCAAAAGCAAATGCAATAAAAATACAGATAAATAAATGTGTCTTCATTAAACTAAAAAGCTCCTGCACAACAAAATAATCACCAGAGTAAACAGACAATCTATAGAATGGGAGAAAATCTTTGCAGTTGATACTCCTAACAAAGGCCTAACATCCAGAATCTACAAGGAACTCAGACAAATCAGCAAGAAATAAAAGCAAATAATCCCATACTAAAGTGAACTAAGGACATGAATAGACAATTCTCCAAAGAAGTTATACAAATGGCCAACAAACGTATGAAAAAAATGCTTAACATCACTAATGATCAGGGAAATGCAAATCAAAACCTCAATGTGATACCACCTTACCTCGGCAAGAATGGCCATAATTTAAAAAAATCAAATAATGATAGATGTTGGCATGGATACGGTGAAAAGGAATACTTTTACACTGTTGGTGGAAATGTAAACTAGTACAACCACTGTATTAGTCAATTTTCATACTGCTATAAAGAACTGCCCAAGACTGGGTAATTTATAAAGAAAGAGGTTTAGTTGACTCACAGTACAGCACGACTGGGGACACCTCAGGAGACTTACAGTCATGATAGAAGCAGAAGGGAAGCAAGGCACCTTTTACACAAGGTGACAGGAAGAGGTGCAGAGTGAAGGGGGTGAAAACCCCTTATAAAACAATTAGATCTCATGAGAACTCACTCACTATTATAAGAACAACATGGTGGAACCACCCCTATAATCTAATCACCTCCCACAAAGTTTCTCCCTCAACACAGGGAGATTACCATTCAAGATGAGATTTGGGTGGGGACACAGTCGTATCATATCATTTAGCCTCTGGCCTCTCTCAAATCTCATTTTTCTCACATGTCAAAACACAATTATGCCTTCACAACAATTCCCCGAAGTCATAACTCGTTTCAGCATTAACCCAAAAGTACAAGTCCATAGTCTCATCTGAGACAAGGCAAGATCCTTCCATCTGTGAGCCTGTAAGATTGAAAGCAAGTTAGTTACTTCCAAGATATAATGGGGGTATAGGCATTGAATAAATGCATCCATTCCAAATGGGAGAAGTGGCCAAAATAAAGTGGCTACAGGCTTCATGCAATTCTAAAATTCAGTGAGGCAGTCTTTACATCTTAAAGCTCCAACATGATCTCCTTTGACTCCATGTCTCACACCCAGGTTACACTGATGCAAGACATGGGACTCCCACAACCTTGTAGCTTTGTCCCTCTGGCTTTGAAAGGTACAGAAGGGTACAGCCCCCTATCCCAGCTGCTTCCGTGGGCTGTCATTAAGTGTCTGTGGCTTTTCCAGGTTCATGGTGCCAGCTGTTGGTGGATCTACCATTTTGGGGACTGGAGGATGGTGGCCTTCTTCTCACAGCTCCACCAGGCAGGGCCCCAGTGGGGACTCTGTGTAGGTGCTCCAACCCCACATTTCCATTCTGCACTGCCCTAGCAGAGGTTCTCCATAAGGGATCCACCCTTGTGGCAGACTTCTGCCTGGACATCTGGGTGTTTCCATGTTTCCATACAGTCTCTGAAATGCAGAGGTTCCCAAACATTAATTTTTGTCTTCTGTGCACCCATAGGACCAACATGATGTAGAAACTGTCAATTTTGGGGGCTTGCACCCTCTGAAGCAACCACCTGAGCTGTACATTAGCCCCTTTTAGCCACAGTTGGAGTTGAAGCAGCTGGAATACAGAGCACCACATCCTGAGGCTGCACAGAGCACAGGGGGCCTGGGCTCAGTCCATGAAATCATTTTTTCCTTCTAGGCCTCCTGGCCAGTGATGGGAGGGGCTGCTGTGAAGACATCTGACATGCCCATGCCAATTTCCCCCATTGTCTTGGTGATTAACATTTAGCTCCCCATTACTTGTGCAAAATTTCTGCAGCTGGCTTGAATTTCTCCATCAAAAATGGGTTTTTCTTTTCTCTCACATCATCAGGCCGCAAATTGTCCCAAATGTTATCCTCTGCTTCCTTTTGTGTTTTTTTTTTTTTTTTTTTTTGAGACGGAGTCTCGCTCTGTAGCCCAGGCCGGAGTGCAGTGGCCGGATCTCAGCTCACTGCAAGCTCCGCCTCCCGGGTTCACGCCAGCCTCAGCCTCCCGAGTAGCTGGGACTACAGGCGCCCGCCATCTCGCCCGGCTCTCTGCTTCCTTTTGAATGCTTTGTCACTTAGAAATTTCTTCTGCCAGATACCTTAAGTTTTCTTTCTCAAGTTCAAGCTTCCACAGATCTCTAGACAAGGGCAAAATGCCACCAGTCACTTTGTTAAAACATAGCAAAAGTGACCTTTACTCCAGTCCTCAGGAAGTTCCTCATCTCCATCTGAGACTACTTCAGCCTGGACTTTATTGTCCATATCACCATCAGCATTTTTGTCAAAGCCATTCCACAAATCACTAGGAAGTTCTAAACTTTCCCACATTTTCCTGTCGTCTGAGTCCTCCAAACTTTCCAGCCTCTGCCTGTTACCCAGTTCCAAAGTTGCTTTCACTTTTTTGGGTATCTTTACAGCAGCACCCCATCATCTGCAGTGCTAAACTACTGTATTAGTTTGTTTTCACATTGCTATGAAGACACACCCGAGACTGGGGTAATTTATAAAGGAAAGAGGTTTAATTGTCTCACAGTTCAGCATCACTAGGGAAGCCTTAGGATACTTAAAATTATGGTAGAAGGTGAAGAGTAAACAAGGCACGTTCTTCACAAGGCAGCAGGAAGAAGTGCTGAGCAAAAAAGGGGAGGAAATCACCTTATAAAACCATCAGATCTCATGAGAACTCACTCACTATTATAATAATGGCAGGGAGTGGGGAATGGCACCCATGATCTAATCACCACCCATGAGGTCTCTCCTCCAACACGTGGGGATTACAATTTAGATTATAATTCAAGATGAGGTTTGGGTGGGGACACAGAACCAGACCATATAAACTGCTATTGAAAACAGCATGGAGAATTTTTTAAAAACTGAAATTAGATCTACCATTTGATCCAGCAGTCCCACTACTGGGAATCTACCCAGAGAAAAGGAAGTCATTATACGAAAATGATACTTGCACATGCATGTTAATAGCAGCACAATTTGCAATTGCAAAAGTGTGAAACCAGCTCAAATGCCCATCAATCAATGAGTGGATAAAGAAGATATGCTATACACATACCGTGAAGTACTACTTAGCCATAAAAAGGAATGAAATAATGGCATTTGCAGCAACCTGGTTGGAATTTGAGATCATTATTCTAAGTGAAGTAACTCAGGAATGAAAAAAGCAGACATTGTATGTTCTCATTCATAAGCAGGAGCTAAGCTATGAGAATGCAAAGGCATAAGAATGATACAATGCACTTGACTTGGTGGAAAGGGTGGAAGGGGGATGAGGGACAAAATAGTACATATTGAGTACAGTGTACACTGCTCAGGTGAGGGGTGCACCAAAATCTCAGAAATCCCCACTAAAGTACTTATTCATGTTAGCAAAAATCACCTGTTCCCCCTAAACCTATTAAATTTTTTAAAAAGGAAATAAAAAGTTGCTCAAAACTATACAGTTGCATGGAAATTAAACAGCCTGCTCCTGAATAACTGTTTGATAAACATGAAATTAAGGTAGAAATCAAGAAATTCTTTGAAAATAATGAAAACAAAGATACAACATACCAGAATGTCTGGACACAACTGAAGCAGTGTTGAGGAAAGTTTATAGCACTAACCACCCACATCAAAAAGTTAGAAACATCTCAATTTAACAACCTAATAGCACACCTAGAGGAACTAGAAAAACAAAAGCAAACCAATCCCAAAGCTAGAGGAAGATAAGAACCCAAATCAGAGCTGAACCAAAAATATTGAAATGTAAAAAAGTTACAAAAGATCAACACATCCAGGAACTGGTTATTTCAAAGAATAAAGAAAATGATAGACCACTAACTAGACTAATAAAGAAAAAGAGAGAAGATCCAAGTAATCACAATCAGAAATGCCAGAAGGGACATTACCACTGACCCCACAGAAATACTAAAAACCCTCAGAGACTACTGTAAACACCTCTATGAAACTCAGCACTCAGACTAGAAAACTTAGAACTCCATAATTTCCTGGAAACATACCAACTTCCAAGGTTGAGCTAGAAAGTAATTGAATCCCTGAACAGATCAATAATGTGGGCCATAATTGAATCAGTAATAAAGAGCCTACCAACCAGAAAAAGCCACCAGACCAATTCATAGCCAAATTTTACTAGCTGTGTAAAGAAGAGCTGCTACCATCCCTACTGATACTGTTCCAAATAAATTGAGAAGGAACTCCTCTCTAACTCATCCTATGAGGCCACCATCATCCTGATACCAAAAACCCGGCAGAGACACACATACTAAAAGAAAACTTGAGGGTAATGTCTTTAATGAACATATACACAAAAATTCTTAACAAAATACTAGCAAATCCAGCAGTACATCCAAAAGCGAATTCACCACAAGCAAGTAGGATTTATCCCTGGGACGCAAGATTGGTTCAACATATGCAAATCTGTAAGTGTGATTCACCACATAAGCAGAACTAAAAACAAAAACCACATGATCATCTGAATAGATGCAGAAAAGGCTTTGGATACAATTCGATTTCCCTTTATGTTAAAAATCCTCAACAAACTAGGCATTAAAGGATCGTACCTCCAAATAATAAGAGTCATGAATGATAAGCCTACAGCCAACATTATGCTGAATGGACAAAAGTTGGAACTATTCTTCTTGATAACTGGAACAAGATAAAGATGTGCACTCTCACCACTCCTATTCATTGTAATATCCGAAGTTCTAACTGGAGCAATCAGGCAAGAGAAAGAAATAAAACGCATTCAAATAGAAAGAGAGGAAGCCAAATGCTCTCTTTCGCAGATGATATGATTCTATATCTAGAAAATTCCATAATCTCTCTCCAAAAGCTTCTAGATCTGAGAAGCAACTTCAGCAAAGTTTTAGAATACAAAATCAACACACAAAAATCATTAGCATTCCTATACATTGACCATGTCTAAGCTGAGAGCCAAATCAAGAGTGCAGTTTCATTCATGATAGACATACAAAGAATAAAATATCTAGGAATACAGCCAGTCAGGGAAATAAAAGATCTTTACAATGAGAATTACAAAGCACTGCTCAAAGAAATCAGAGATGATCCAACCAAATGGAAAAACATTCCATGCTCGTGGATAGGAAGGATCAATATTGTTGAAATGGCCATACTACCCAAAGCAATTTGTAGATTTATTGCTATTCTTATAAAAATCCCAATGACGTTCTTTGCAGAATTAGAAAAAAAACTCTTCTAAAATTCATATAGTACCAAAAGAGCCTGAACAGCCCAAGTCAATCCTAAGCAAAATGAACAGAGCTAGAGGAATCACACGACCTGACTTTAAACAATATTACAAGGCTTCTGTAACCAAAACAGCATGGCACTGGCACAAAATGACCATAGACCAATGGAATAGAATTGAGAGCACCAAAATAATATTGCTCACCTAAAATAATCTGATCTTTGACAAAGTTGACAACGCAAACAATGGAGAAAGAAATTCCTATTCAATAAATGGTGCTGAGATAACTGGTTAGCCATAAGCAGAAGATTAAAACTAGACTCCTTTCTTACACAATATACAAAAATCAATTCAAGATGGACGAAACACTTAAATGTAAAACCTAAAACTATATGAAGCACTTAAATGTAAAACCTAAAACTATAGAAATTCTGGAAGATGACCTAGGAAATGCCATTTCCTGATAAAGATTTTATGACAAAGACACCAAAGCAATTGCAACCAAAAAAAAAATTGACAAATGGGACCTAATAAAACTAAAGAGCTTCTGCATAGCAAAAGAAAATATCAACAGAGTAGACAGACAACCTACAGAATGGGAGAAAATATTTGCCTCCTATGCATCTAACAGAGGTCTAGTATCCTACATCTATAAGGAACTGAAAGAAATTACTAAGCAAAACAGAAACAACCCCATTAAAAAGTGGAAAAAGGACATGAACACTGTTCAAAACAAAAGGCATACACATGGCCAGTAAGCACATGAAAAAATATTCAACATCACTAATCATTAGAGAAATGCAAATCAATACCACAATGAGATACCATCTCATAGCAGTCTGATTGGCTATTACTAAAATTTGAAAAATGACAGATGCTGAACAGGCTGCAGAGAAAAGGGAATGCTTACACATTTCTGGTGAGTGTGTAAATTAGTTCCACTATTGTGGAAAGCAGTTTGGTGATTTCTGAAAGCATTTAAAACAGAATTACCATTCAACCCAGAAATCCCATTATAGAGTATGTGGCCAAAGAAATATAAATTATTCTACCATAAAGACACATGTGTGCGTATGTTCACTGCAGCACTATCCACAATAGCAGAGACATGGAATAAGCCTAAATGCCCATCAATGGTAGATTGGATAAAGAAAATATGGTACATATACACCATGGAATACTATGTAGCCATAAAAAAAAGATAAGATATTGTCCTTTGCAGAAAGATGGGTGGAGCTAGAGGCTATTATCCTAAGTGAACTAATGCAGGAACAGGAAATCAAATATAATACTAGATGTTCTCACTTATAAGTGGAAGCTAAACGTTGAGAACACATGTACACAAAGAAGGGAACAATGGACATTGGGGCCTACTTGAGGGTGAAGGATGGGAGGAGGCAGGCAGTAGAAAAACTACCCATCAGGTACTGTGTTTATTACTTGAGTGATGAAATAATCTGTACAGCAAACCCCTGTGACACACAATTTACCTATACGTAAAACATGACATATACCCCTGAACCTAAAATAAAAGTTAAAAAAAAAAAAGAAAACATAAAAGAACCATAGGCTAGAAGAATGGTGGCCAGGAATTAGGGAGTGGGGACAATGGGATAATGTTTGTTAAAGGGAACAATCTTTCAGTTATGTTATGAATAAGTTCTAGAGACCTCATGTACAGCATGGTGACTATGGTTAATAATAATGTATCTTTGAAATTTGCCGAGAGAGTAGATCTTAAGTATTCTCACCTCTCTCTCTCACACACACAAGGAAGGTGAAGTTATAGATATGTTAATTAGCTTGATTGTGGACACTATTTCACTCTATGTATATCGAACATCATGTTGTATATGTTGAATGTATACAATTTTTATTTGTCAATTATACCTCAATAAAGCTGAAAAAATAGTAATCGAGAAAAACCAAAATGAAAAGAAAGTTGAATAATAAAGAAAATTGTATAATTCTGGAGTGGAAGGAAGAGTTGAATGGAGAGTTGCTGTTCAATGGATATAGAGTTTCAGTCATGCAAAATGAAAAAGTTTTGGAAGTTTGCTCTATAATAATATGCATACAGTTAATAATACTATACTATACACTTTTTGTTTTTCAAGACCGAGTCTTTCTCGGTTGCCTAGGCTGGAGTGCAATGGCATGATCTCAGCTCACTGCAACCTCTACCTCCCAGGCTCAAGTGATTCCCCTGCCTCAGCTTCCTAAGTAGCTGGGACATTTTTGTATTTTTAGTAGAGACAAGGTTTCAACATGTTGGCCAGGCTGGTCTGGAACTCCTGACCTCAAGTGATCCACCTGCCTTGGCCTCCCTAAGTGCAGGGATTATATGCAGGAACCACCTCTCTGGCCCTACACTTAAAATTTTAAGTGGGTAGATTGTATGTTATATTCTTTTCTACAAAAAAAATTGTTAACGAGTGTTTCTTAGGAAGGAAGAAGGGAGTTTGCATAGATTCTTGGTAAGTGAAAACATTGTTAGCGATACTCTATTAAAACAGAATCTTTGATTCATCAGGAATCAGGACTGTACTTCAGTATCCAAGACTGAGATTTGTTGGCCTATGGTCTATCCATTTTAATTAAAAATAGAAAGAAACATAGAAAGAAAAATTAGAAAGACTTATATGTTGTAATGGGCATAACATTATCTACCAGTTGTAGAGTTCCTACTACGTGTCAAAATACTAAGCTAAGCCCTTTACATGTGGTACCTAATTTAACCCTTGCAATAATTCTATTACAGTAGGTACATTGATATCCATTTCACAGATATAAAAATTAAGCCTCAGAGTTTCAGCAGCTTGCTCCAGATAAGTAACTTATGGAAGAGAGATTCAAACCCAAACCGTAAAATAGCAAAGCCCACTCCCTTAGAACATTCCAGAGAAAAGTCAGAGGGCTCAATTATAAGAAAACTTGCCTTCAAGTTAATCTGCCTTAAGTGATTGACAAAATCACTATAGAATCATAAAAGCAGAAAAATATTAACATTGATTCACAACATTTTGTGTAATCACTTGAAGGTAAAAGAAAGAGCAGGAATAATATAATGATCATATTTTGTCTCTCCTAATATGGCTCCAACTTGTATTTTCCCCTTCACTGTTCTAGTATGGGATGACCTTGACTTTCTAACACAAAAATATGAATTTTGTTGTCCTAAGTTAATGCAGAAACAGAAACTCCTAATGTTTCCACTCTTCTCTTTTAACTTCTGCCTAATTATAGAAACCCCAAATATAATCAAATGCTCAGAGAGGTTGCCATAATACTTTGAGGTAGTTAGCTACTTTCTGCAGAAAGTTCAGTTCTGTGTTTCTTTAGAAAAGTTGGACAAATTGCTCTCATAGACCAGTAAGCAGATTGTCTTACTGGACACTTGCTTTCTTATTCTGAGTGCTAATTTTTGTCACTATGGGTAGGGGAAAACCTGATATTTCACGTCTTCATTTTTACTGGGTTAGGAAAAATATGTATTTTCCTTCACAGGTGACATACTAAGGGCCATCACACCTACTATGTGGTGCATTTATAATAAATCTGAGGTCATGTTCCTGCATCACTTTTCCCCTGTAAGGCCATAAAAGGGGTCCAGGGTAAAGCAGTCACACTTTTCATTTTTCTTTTTCATGCTATACTAAATTTGTTCCCATCCTTGGTTTTATTCTTGCATTATTTTAGAGAGTATTCTCTAAGTTCCATAAAAATTCTGAAATTTAAAATGTGTCAAGCTATATGCATATTATAAAGAATTTGAGAATAATGTATTCAACTGGTGTTTTCTTATCATTTCCTTTTCCCAATAGCTCTTCTCATCCATTATTCTGAAAGGAATTTTAATTTTTGCTTTTATGCATAATTTTTCCATTAACTTTGTTTTCTTTGGCTAGCTCATGGAAGAATTTGAATACTCGGTAAATGTTTTTTGCCGAGTAAACATTTTGTTTATTGAAAGGAGATGAGTTGAAGTAGAATCTACAGGTCTAAAGCTCTAAGAGTTATAATCTTGGACTTCCTCCAGAATCATTCTGTTGTCAAGATCAGAAGGAACCATTTACTTGAATAATTTACCATCTATGCTCCCAAGTGAGTGTTTAAAATTGTCTCTATTTTCTTTAACTTTTTATTATGGGCATTATCATATACACACAAAATTAGAGCGAATAGCATGGCAAGTCCTCTATATCTATAACTGTGCTTCAACACTTAGCAACATTTTCTCAATTATTTTGAAACTTTCCACTACCCTCACTTTTTCCCCCTAGAGTGTTTTAAAGAAAATCCCAGACATAACGAACGTCATTTCACCTGTGTGTAATTTTATTTGCATGGAGCCCTTGTTAAAGGTTAAGGATTGTATAAAAAAAAAAAAGAATCAAATGACTGTGACAATCCGAAGTATCTCCCCTGGATATGCTCATGTGGTACAGTATTGAGGAGCCCTGGGAAGTTTCTAGTTTCCTTGAGTTAGAAGTCCTGACTCAGATATATGCTACCAGTGGGATTTTGGTCATATACCTTGTATTCTATGTCCTCAGTTCTCATCTCTAAAGTAGGAATTAAAAACTGTCCTTTAGCGCAGAGGCAAATACTGGCTTGTTGTAAAGATGAAATCTATAAAGAATACAGGTTCACTTTAGAAACTTCAAATACAAAGTATTAAGACACATTTTATAGACACTTGAGCATTGTAAACACCAAATAAATGTGTTAAATAGAAGAATGTGCATGTAAAAAATGAATTAAAGTTATTATCTGTACAAAGTTGTGTGGAAAACATAAAGTTGGATCACTTAAACAAATATTTTGCTCAATTGCCATAGAATAGGCAGCTATTTGGAAATAGCAATTGTGTATATAGCGTATAAAATGTATACCTTTAAACCATTTGTTATTTTAATCTTTTGTCATTAAAACGATCCCATAATTGACAGATGTTTTTACTTTGGTGCTTTATTATATTATTCAGTAAGAGCAAGAAAAATGTTATGTTTTGCACACTACTGCTTATGTTAAATGTCAGATCTTTGCATCTAGTTTCTATCCTGTGTCTTTAGGGAACACTGCTGCCTAATGTGATCACAAAATGGATCTTCTTGCATGGACTCTTGTGGATCATAGATTGTCCATAGTGATCACAGAGGTTGACTGTTGTCAATATGTATTTTTTCTCTCTAAATCTCTTACAAGCAAGATTTTTTGACCTGGTTAGTTAAACTTAGTTCAATTAGACACAAGGTCTCTGGAAGCTACGTTTATTTGTGTGGCTGTTAGGTATGCAAACATGAAAAAGCCATGTGCGCCACTCTCTTAAGAGCTTGCACATCCTTCCGTAGAGAAAAACACGCAGCAGAGATCCACTGCTGGACAGAATAAAACAAGTACTTTTATAGAGGTCCAAATAAATGAAGACAGAGAAAGGAGCAATTAAATCCAGAGGAAAAGAAGGGTGAGAAAGAAACAAAATGCTTAACTAGAGGGTTGCAATTTATCTCCAGAGCCTGAGAAAAATCAAATATAAGGTAATATATTTTCTTGCCCTGAGAGACCACTTAAAACAAAACAAAACAATTGTATGAAACAAGTTTGAATTCTAAAGAAAACAGCATAGGTTTTTCTTTCTTTCTTTTTTTTTTTAATCCACAATCTCAAAGGAAGGTTGATAATATGTGTGGTATTTGTAGTCAATAACAAAAAAAATTTAATAAGATAAAAGAGGGTATAATGAGGAGTTTTTCTAAAATGTACCATATAACGTTATAGGTTTAAATAGTTTCTGTGAAAAAAATAGCATCAAATTATAGTACGCTTTTTAGTCAAAGCAGCTGTTCTCATGATTTGTATATGGTTTACTGAATTCACACAACTCAAAGAGCTTTTTCAGGCACCCTGTGGTTGTTCTTGTTTCATTGCACTGCAATGCTCAATTGTCTGTACAAGCCATAAAAGGTTCACAACATCTAATAAATGGAGCTGATGAGATTTTTAAGGCCTTCACTCTCACCATCCTAGTGCTATGTAGCAAAGTGTGTAAAATGTAAGAATTTGTTTTTTCTCTTTTAATAAATGTTGTTGGGGAACCTTTGAATGTATGACAGCAGCACCAGGAGGATGCAGTATGCAACTCAGTTGCTAGGAAGTAGAAGGTAAGGGATACATTGACACCCACCAATTTAAAGCCAGGGACCTTATCCTTCCAATTTTTATTTTAGGTTCCGGGGTACATGTGCAGGTTTGTTGCATGGGTAAATTATGTGTCCCGGGGTTTTGTGTACAAAGTATTTCTTCACCCAGGTAACGAGCAGTGTACCCAATAGGTAGTTTTTCAGTCCTCGCCCTTCTCCCAACCTCCCACCTCAAGTAGACCCTGGTGTCTATTGTTTCCTTCTTTGTGTTTATGTGTACTCAATGCTTAGCTCCCACTTATAAGTGAAGACACGTGATATTTGGCTTTCTGTTCCTGTGTTAATTCACTTAGGATAATGGTTAAACATAGAGTTACCATGTGACAGCATTTCTCCCCAAGAAAATGAATATCTCCCCAAGAAAAATGAAAACACATGTCAACACAAAACAAGTACATGAATGTTTAAAGCAGCTATTCGTAATAGCCAAAATGTAGAAACAACCAAAATGGCCATCCACGGATGGATAGATGCACAGAGTATCCTAATGGTGGGATACTATTCAGTCATATCTAGGAATGTATTGATACATGCTACAACATGGATAGACTTTGAAAACATGCTAAGTGAAAGAAGGCAGTCACAAAAGACCACGTATAACTTCATTGATATAAAATGTCCAGATTAGGCAAATAAAATAGAGACAGAAAGGAGATTAGTGGTTGACTGGGGTGAGGTGTGGGAGGAGGAGAAATAAAGAATGACTGCTAATGGCATGAGTGATGAAAAAGGCCTGGAAGTAGATAGCGGTGATGGTTGCACAACCTTGTGAATATACTAAAACCCACTGAAGTGTACACTATAAAATGATGAACTACATGGTATGTGAATTATACCTCAATAAATCTGATACAAAAAAAAAAAAAGAATAAATGGGAGATGAGAAGGAAAGAAAGAAAAGTAAAGGCAGATGCTTTTCACTTTTGCTCTGAGGAATGCACACTGGCTGGCTCTAGTGGAAGAAGGGGCCTCTTCTGTCCCTCATCCAGACACGCACCTTAGTTCAATCTTCTTTGTCTTTGGAGAAGCCCTGGGTCTGGCTGAGGCCAGCAGTTCACAGGATTCCCTCTACAGTTCCCTCTACAGGCTGGCTGGCCACTAAGTAAATGGAGGGGTGTGTGTGTACAGGCCTGTGTCTGGTGTTTCCTTGGCCACACATCCTTTGGGACTCACCCTCATCTTTCCTGAACTCCAATACAGCACTCATGTGACATATCGTGCCCATCTCTTTCCCCAGCTGTCTGCATGGCTCCTTCTCCAAGAGCGAAGAGAACATGCTTATTATACAGATAGAGTCGATTGATTTCCATTCAGTGTGAGTCATGTTCGCTTTAATTGGTACATAATCAATGTCCATTCTACTAAGACAGTCCGTATGCTCTTTTGATGAATTGCTTTTAATTTTGCTCTGGCAGTTTGTGGATAGATTCTCAAAGGTGATATTACCTTGTTCATCTAAAACTGGAAATTCTAGATTTATAGCCACATGACAATGTTCTGACATTAAATTAAACTCATTTGAAGAAGTATAATACTAACGTTTGAAATTCTCTATGCCAGTTTCTGTATTTCTCTAATTAAAGAAGGCAATATGTAGAAAGATACTAATAAAACACAGAGTCAGAGGAAATGACTATTCAATTGATAAGTGAGTTTTTATCTAAAGTTGAATTATAGTGGTTAGAACTGAATTACTAAGAGAAGATTTAAGAGTGGGTTTCCAGGCACCCTTTATAGTTGAGACAAATTGCTTTCCACTACAACTTTATTTAAGAATTAAATTTTTCTTTCAGTAGCATAATCACAAAAACAAACCAATTTATCAGGATAGTGTGAAAAATATTAGTCAAACATTGATGGCTTACAAAGATTTTTTTTCTCCCGCTTTTTTTTTAAACAACCGAATAGAAATAAGTAAACTACATTGCTAATTTTGTTGTCTGGGAAACATTTGTAACTTACATAGATTCTATCTACAATCAATTTTATTATCTGATTAGAGGATTTTAAATTTGAAAGAAATATTAAAATTAACTTAAAAGCACAGCAAGTAAGAAAGATGTAACTAATATTGAATCTCTTGAATTCTCCAATTTCTAGCATGTAATTTATAAAACTATTTATTATATGTTTTAGATTAATGCTATTATAATATTTTACTTGATACATTAATTGATACATAATTTGCATTTCTTTAGAAACCTGCTGTATTCTCTAAACAAGAAAGCCAAATACTGTTATACATTAATTCAACATATGTTTATCACATCACTACAAGACAAACCCCTAGCTTTACGGAATTTATGCATACTAGGGAGCAAGACCAAAAAGAAAAGAAAAGAAAACAATGCATTATATGCCTGTATCAAAGTATCTTATGAAAAAGAAAAGAAAAGAGAAAAGCAGGCACTTACAGTGGAGCATGATAGATGATAAAATATAAAGATCATCATATAGTATTTTGATTGCAAAGAAAGGGAACAGATCAAACTTTGGATGTGGTTGGTGGATGCCATATAACGGGGTTACTTTTAAGTTAAGTTCTAAATGATTAGTTGTTACCATAGTGAAGAAAAATGAAAATATGTTCCAGAATTAGTGAAGGAAGTGTGGAACAGAGTATGCAAAGGCTCAGAAGCAAACTGTGCAGTTCTTTTGTTTCCACGGGGTGCTAGAAGACTGATTTTGCTGAAGCTGAGTTTGTTAAAGCTGGGTGAATAATAAGATGTATGAATAGAGAAGTAAGCAGGGATCAGATAATACTTGGACTTAAAACTGAGGGAAATAGAGATCTGTCGAAGGGTATTAAGTAGAATGTACAGAATTCACTCTGATTTGGAGGGCAGGGACAGACACCCCTGTGGCCAGGGTGATCATTTTACTATGTGATGTTCTTGCTTCAAATCATACAATGGCTCTCATTCTCCCTAGGACAGAATGTAATATCCTTATAAATTTTACAGGAATCTGCCTTGGTTTCTTCCATTCTGATGACAGATAACAGCTACACTGGAACAGACTGTTTCATACTAAGAAGACTGGCCTCTAGAACATCGAAAATGCAGTTTCTGACCTGGGATACTACTTTTCCTCTTTGTCTGACCAACACCTCCACATACATTAGATTTCAGCACAGATGTTGCTTCCTCCAGGAAGCCGTCCTTGAAATAACCTACTCTAAGCTGGTTTTCATCTACTCTGTGTCTTTGAGATTCTCTGTACCATCACTATTATACCATTGTCATCCTATAGTATGATTGCATTAAAATGTTTGTGTTCTTAAAAAAATTGAACATAAGATATGTGTATGTGTGTATAATATAGGAAATAAGAACCACATCAGCACTGATGAAAGCAGAAGTTACGATTGCAAATTTATTTGTTTCTCTCCCCAGTGGTTATAAACTATGCTCAGTAAAAGTTTGTTGAATAAATGAATTGGGATGACGTAAAGCTGAGGCAGTGAATTCAATAGGAAGCAGTTACAGATATGTTGTAGGAACTGACCAAGGGAATGGCAGTGGAGTTGAATAGAAGTGGATGAGCTCTCGAGCTATGAAGGAGATAAAGGGGAAGAATCAACTGCACACAGGTATCAGTTGTAAGGGATGATGGCAGAATATTGGTTGACCTTCAGGTTTCTGGCTTGCACAATGGATTGATGATGGTATTAGGCACTGAAATGGGGACCTCAGAGGCCAAGTACTTATGGAGGTTCAAGATGAAGACTTTGGCTCTATGCACATTGCATTTTGGGACTTGTAGGATATACAAGTAGAACTGTGCTCAAGACTATGACAGGTGGGTCTGGAGCTTCATAGGATAATTTGGCTAGAAATGTGTGAGTTAGTGGCACAGGAATGTCAGGGGAAGTATATAGAGTGATAGAAAAGAGCTGAGGTGGCAACCCTACTGAACAAAGCATTAGGATTGGGAGAAGAAGAAGAATGAAACTACAAAGGTGTAATGAGGTAATACAAATAGTTAACATTTATTGTGGGTTTATGATGTCCAACAGACAGTTAAACCCACAATAAATCCAGGCAAGTCCTGTGTCATTTAATCAACCTGACAATACAATGAAATCTATTACATCCCTATTTCTCACTTTCTCTTTCATATTTTATAGCTTTCAAAGTAATATATGCTCATACAAAGTTCAAAATGATATAAATATAGAATTTAGAAGGTAAATATCCTATGTAATCCACTCTATAAAGCAACTTTTGGTAAAGCATAGCGCATATTTCTTTAATTTTTCCTTCTCTGAGCATTTATATTGCTATCAACAATTCTTTTTTTTTTTTTTAAATGTGTTATTTTGTGCCACTTACTTTTTCCAAATGGTCATAACTGATTTACCTTATACTTTAAAATAGTTGCCTGGAATTCCCCTGTATGGACACAATAAGCAATCTAGGTCACACTGCAATGAACAATATTCACAGTGAAGAAAGTTAGACTTATGGGTAAAATTAGGTGTAGAGTAAAATTGTAAAGAGAAAGTGGCTAAGTGGTGAAAACTGGACTCAGAAGAGAAAAGCCAAGTAAATATATTATGGAAACCTAAAGATGACAAGATAATGTGACAAGAAAGATGGGAAGATTAACAGTGCAAAGGCTACAGAGATTAAGTAAGATTTAGCAAGAATTTGTTAGTGACAACTACTAATGCATGACTCCAATGTTAATGGAGTGAGTCACAGGACACAACTGAGGATGAACGGAGGGCAGCTAAGAGGAGACGGTTACTTTAAACAGCTTTTTCGAAATGTCGAAGAGGAGACGAAGAAAGAGGGTGGTAGTTTGAGAGGTTTATGGGGTTGAAGAAGCCTACAATCAATACGATTTTTTACAGATGATAGATATTGAAAATCGAAAGCCATCTCAATAGCTCATCAAAATATCTTCCTTTGATTTGTAATTAATAACTATAAAAGCATCAGAGAAGAGGGGCGATCACATTCCTAAGGATAAAAAATTTATACTAAATAAATGTGTAGCACGTAATTTGACCTGCGTATAAGGTCACTGTAATATATGTATGAATGAAATAGCTATGATTTTTCATCTTTCTTAAAAGCTTACTATGAAACATTTAAGATAGAAACAGATACAAAGAGTATTATAAGAAAATCTTTATGCTCACCATACACAATAAAATATAAAATAGTGCTGATCATTTAAACCCTCATGGGATACCTCTTTTATCTTATCCCTCTGCATTTACCTGAATAGTTACAAATATTATGAATTTAGCGAATCCTCTGCGAGAGGTCAGTTTTTTTCTAAGAATATATTCTCATTTTGTCATTTTCATGGAGGTAAGATGACAGTTAATAAGAATTGGTATAATGTTGTTCTACTATTTGACAGTATAAAAATCTCAATTTTGAAACAGTTAAAAAATACTTTTTTATACAAGTAGTAAAATGGACTTTAGAGGGTGACTTAAACCATATCAGCTAATGAATTTTCACATCAACCAGACAGTCTGGGCATTCATGTGAAAGATAAAGCTTATGATATAAGCTAAAACATTTGCTTTGTCTAATGCTCCTGATTTCATATCATTTCCTTATTCTCATGGTATCTAATATAACATTTTATGCTCAAAGTGACATTTTTCAGGGTAAGTCTCTTAGGCTGAAGCACTTCCTTCTGAACTACGCTATTCATCTATTGGAAAAAGACATGATGAGTCTCACAGCAGTCTAAGTTCGGGCACTGGACCAGGGATGTGAGACGGAGGGAGGCTAAGACAGGACAGTATTCCAGACACATCAGTGGCTATTAAGCTCATTGCTCTTCCACAAGATACTCCTCATCCACCCAGTGATTTAAATCCCGATCACACTGAGATCACTCTGCCACCAGAGTATAGCTAACCATTTCCTGTAAGGGTAAAGTGTTTGGTTGTGCATAGAAACATTAGTAGTTTATAGTGTTCAAAGATAAATAGTACCGTTTCCTATAAAGAAAGAGGAACTTTTTTTTTTACCAGATTACTTTTATTTCCCTTTGCTTTTTAAAACATTCTCAATTATATCTTGATTTATTGATCATTTTAAAAACAAATACAGCTCTTGATGCTGTAAGAGACCAATTTATTTTCTTTGGAGAAACACTATTTTTAGTCTCATAACTATAACAAATCAAATCGATAGACATTTAGAGTCATGTCTTTTGAAACAAGTTTGTATCCGTTACTGGGGAGTCAATGATGAACAAGGTTCTATCCTTTTCTTGAAGAAGCTGAAGGATTCTGTGGATGCAAGACAGACATAGTTGTGCCTGCTGTTTTTACTTTATTTAAGCCACAGGGTATTTCAAAGGTTGGAATTATACTCAAAGACACATTTAATTCAAACGTCCACAAAATATTTCTGAACTTCCAACTCTTCACCTCCTTGGTTCCCTTTCATGAGACTTTTGGAAGTAGAGTCTCTGCCCTACTTCCAAAAGTAGTTAGGGCAATCACATAAGATAGGTCAGATAAGTCAAATGACTGCTTCCCAGCCTGCAGGCATCCTTATTGAGCTCCTATGCAAAGTTCCTCTGGAGTCCACTCCTTATATTCCACCCACTGCCATTATCCCATAGTCTAGCAGGCTACTCTCCTGCAGACATTTGATCATCTGACCTGGCAGGTGCAGTGCCATCACCATGAGGTTGATGTTGCTAACCAGCTCCTTCCTGCTTCCGTTTCTAGTATTGATAAAAGAGGCCCTGTCTTTTACTGTTAAATATTACTCTTCTTTCTTCCCCTCTGTAGCCAACTGACTTTTCAACCAGGGTTGCTGGAGAAAAGATAGGATGTCTAATTAGATTTAAGTTTAACTTAAAAATTTTAAATTATGTCTCTAATACTGCATAGTACATACTTACTCTGAAAATTTTTATTTGTTGTTTACCTACAATTCAAATTTATCTGAACATCTTTTTTTTTTCCCCTCCATAAATCATCCAACATGGCATTCAATAGCCCAGAGCCCAAGTGACCACTAAGCTTGATCACTGGATGTTAGTCAAGGTCTATCAAATTTACAGCTCCCTCTGCTGGGAAGCCACACCAAATCTTCAACTAGAGCTCTGTGAGCATGGAGGAATGGAGGGCACTGGGAGAATGGATATGTTGATTACAGGGGATAGTGAGTGGATCACTTTGCGTGAAGTAGGGAGTATTTTGAAGATTTGCGTTGAAATTTTCTTCCATAAATTGTTTTATAGTTAAGAAATTATTACAGTCATATTAAGTCAATTATTCTTTGACTAATTTTGAAATCATGATGCCAGTATTTTATTTCTTCTATTTGACAATAAATATATAACAAACTCTTTTGCTATTCCTTTGTACTGCCTTTCAGCAAACTTGGAACTATCTTTAGTGTCCTGTTTTGTAGCTTTTAGAGGATTACAAGATCAGAAGGAAGAAGTAAGATGATTTTCAGGGATTATTGTTTTAGCAACAGACAATTTGAAAGCACTAGATGGAGAAAATTGCTACTAACAGTTTAATGATGTAATATTCTTATTATGTTTTGTCTCATTGTGAGAGCTGCTCACATCTTTTTCAGAGTGACTTGATAGGCGTATGCTACAAAGTTGCGGAGTTGTAGGAAAGTATTTATAGTGAAGATGCCTCTTAACTTTTGCAACCAAGCAGCATGAAAATGAACCGTTTGGCCAAGCTGCTGGCTGCACAAGGCAGAGTATCCTGGTCAGTATATTATGAGTGGTTTTCTCTCTAGTGGTCAACAACAAATTATCCATAGTTTCTTGAAATGTGGAGAGAAACATGCATAATTCAGTGGGTGGAAAACTAAAGTCCTATTCTGTCCTATTCATTGTATATTCTTGAATTACAATTTTGGTGAACTGAGGAACAATGTTTGTTGGATAAAGAAAGAAGGATGGAGCCCTAAAATTTCTCTGAGATGCTGCTAGGCTTCAGATGCTTATATGGTGGAGACTGCATTCTTAGGTCACAGAATTAGAAGAAAGACATGCTCTCAACCATGATTCTAGTAGCAGTAGATTCTGGGACCTGGCTGCATGTTCAGGTAGACAGGCTGCAGCCTCCAGTCCCCATCAGGGTGGAAGAACATTCTGACGTCGGTGGGTCTGTGGTCAGCTTCTGGAAAAATTGTCTATTAATAATGGGGACCTAATTTCAGATATAAGGCAATGTTCCAGCTGTTACAGGTAGATAGGCATGAGTAGAACAGCAGAGGTCTCTCCCCACACCCACTAGAAATGTCGGGTGATGATTCAGCAATTATTGCATTGCTTCTCTCAAAGCGATAAATTGTAAGCCTGCACCAGTCAGAGGCAATTTCCTGATTGCCCACACCTGTTAACATTAAAGTGTTAATTAAAGGTAGACCCCAGGGACAAGCAACTTCCTGGGCATGCACATTAAGAGACAAAAATGGTGAGGTATGATCTTCCGGGTAGGTTCCACCAGATGAAGGAAGAAAGCCTCAGATGGTCATGTGTACAACTCCCTAAACAGGCTGTGCTTGCCCACTTCCCAAGGGTGAGGAGGACTCTGCTCATGCGGGCAGCCCACCCTAAGGGAAGAATCATGGGACACAGGCAAGCCTGTAAAGTTCCTAGGATCGTGGTTAAATGGGGAC
This sequence comes from Mandrillus leucophaeus, assembly GCF_000951045.1. Lineage (NCBI taxonomy): Eukaryota > Metazoa > Chordata > Mammalia > Primates > Cercopithecidae > Mandrillus > Mandrillus leucophaeus. The sequence continues at coordinate 279,426 of NW_012104310.1, forward strand.
TTGACCTCTCTCCTTAACCTTCACATGCCCTCTTGGATCTCTTCCAAGTGAACTTTCCTTTCTTTCCTGTTCTAATGCCTTTTAAATTAACTTCCACTTCTGTTCTGAAACTTGCCTCGGTCTGGTCTTGTTTTCTGCTTTATGCCTTTCAGTTGGATTTTTTCTTCTGAGGTGGCAAAGGCCGAAGTTGCTGCAGAGTGTGTGGATTTGCTGCCGGTAACTTGGAGTAACTTAGATCTCTTCCACCACTAACACAGCCACAGGGAGAGCAACCAGAAGGAGCAAAACAGAGTAACAGGTGGCTAGTCAGTGTGTAAGGGTCTGGGGCATGCTTCACAGCTCAGTCCTGTGGATTGAGTCCACCTGTGGATCAGATAGAAGGAAGTTTTCAGGTGCTGTTGGGGGAGGTCAGTGTGGGTGCACAACTTGAGCATCCAGAAACTGGAATGGTCCCCAAAATCTCAGGTTTGAAGAATAAGAGAGGAGTAGCTTGGGCAGAAGGTTTTCTATAATGTCAACAGTTGCAAACTGGTAGCCCAGCAAGATGTTTTGGTTGCCTGTGCAGTATGAAAAGAAATCAGGACATGTGGAGGCTGAGCATATTCTCTAGTTTGCCACAATTGCCATCAGTTCTTGTGGCCTCACACAGGCAGCTTCATATCTTCAGATGCCCTGCTGGGCCCTTAATGACATTGGGGACCTAGGTTTACACTTTTGTTTTGGGTGATCTGGAAAGCAAAGAGGGACCAGAATCTTCTAATGCAGCCAACATTGATTTCAGCTATGCAAACCTGGGTCAATCAGAGGCAGAGAAAGTAAAGTTGCTGCTGACACTGTTAAAGGGAAAACTGTCATCAAAAGTAGTGTTATCAAAGGCATCTAATTATTCAGACACAGAAACTAGCTAAGCTTCACTTCAGTTGATGAAGCCAAGGCCAGTAGCTCTTAATTACAAGGAGCTGACACACATACTTTGTGAATGATCAATTGTGGTGTATTGCATATAATGTGCTGCCACTAGGACTTGAAGGAGTGAAGTTTGAAAATTACTGACCTTTACGCAGAAAACTGACAGTAAAACTCCTGGTTATATTCTTATAACTCATTCTCTTTTTTTCTGGTATACTTTTCTGAGTGGAAAATTACTGGACAAGGAAAGCTTTCCAGGGATTAAACAAAACCTAAAGGCCTATTTTCTCTGAGGGTTCATGGATGATGTCCTCACATGTGTTGGTATCCTAAACATGTTGAGAAAACATGGCTTGAGTGGTTAAGAAAAACGGAGCTCCTCCTGAAGGGATGCTAAAGGATACCATTTTGGTATAACATTGATTTGAAAAGCTACAGTATCACTGGTAGTGACTGGTTGCTATCCTGACCGGTTTGTTTGAATTTCTAGATAGGTCCCCATCTTAAACTAGAAAACATGACTATAGCAATAAAATCCTAAAAATAAAATAAGCTTTTGAGAAATAAGCCTCTATTAGTTTAGATAATTTACCTGCAGTATATCCTACAGTAGTGAGCTGACAATGAAGCAGAGGGGAGAGTTGCCTAGTACAAAGCCTGCATCATAACTGGTTCTCAACAAATATTTTGTGAAAGAATAAATGCATTAATAAGGGAATGAAACTCCATTTGTATGTTAAAACAACATCTTTTTCAAATTTCATGTGAGGATTAAATTCATGACTTATTTGAGTGTTTTTTTAAAGTGGCCTTTAACATATGGCAGCCAAAAAACATATGAAGAAATGTTCAACATCACTAACCATCAAAGAAATGCAAATCAAAACCACAATGAGATACCATCCTACACAAGTCAGGCTGACTTATACTAAAAAACCAAAAAACAACAGGGACTGGCCAGCCTGTGGAGAAAAGGGAACATTTATACACTGTTGATGGGAATGTAAATTAGTAGAGCCACCATAAAAAGCAGCTTGGAGATTTTTCAAAGAAATTAGAACTGTGATTTGATCCAGCAATCCCTTTACTGGATATAAGCCCAAAGGAAAACAAATGGTTCTATCAAAAAGACACATGCATGTTCATCACAGCACTATTCACAATAGCAAAGGCATGGAATCAACCTAGGTGCCCGTCAACAGTGAACTGGATAACAAAAATGTGGTACATAAACACCATGGAAGACTACACAGTCATGAAAAAAGACAAAATCATGTCCTTTGCAGCAGCCTGGATACAGCTGAAAACCATTATGCTAAGCAAATTAATTCAGGAGCAGGAAATCAAATACTGCCGGGTTCTCACTTATAAGTAGGAGCTAAATATTGAGTAGTCATGGACATAAAGATGGAAACAATAGACACTGGGAACCACTAGATGGGAAGGAAAGAAGTGAGGAAAGGGTTGAAAAACAAACTATTGGGTACTATGTTCACAAACATATCTCAGACCTAAGCATCACACAATACACTCATGTAACAAAACTCCACATGTACTCCTTGAATCTAAAATAAAAGTTGAAATTATAAAATAAGATATAAATAAATCTCCCCTCCTCCTACAAAACGTGGTTTTTAAAAAATATGACTAGGATGTTTTCTTAACAATCCATCAGTGAATATCCAACTGGACAGGCTCAAGGTCTTCTTGTACTTGAAGAAGTACAAGTTCTTCAAGTACAACTTTCAACTGTTTTGGAAAGGCACATGAGTATCCGTAACTATTGCCAGAGAAAAGGTGAATGAATGGAAATCTAAGAGAAACAATTTCAGAGGACTATTCAACTGAAGTGCAAAAGAAATCACAGCAATTGATCACACATTGAGTCAAATGTCAAAAAGAATTACTTTAAATAATTAGAAATATTTTATTTGCATATCATATGAAGTATTTCCACAAGGAAAACATGGCCCATATCTGGAACATATCAGGGCTTTTTTTTGTTTTTCTGTTTTTGTTTTTGTTTTTTAACCTTCATGAGTTTCACTTTTCTTCTACTTTTTTCCCTACTGGTGGCCTTTTTGAGTGTTTAATGCATGCTAGAGGTGAGGGCTATGAGGCAGGGCAGACAGACATATGATTTGCAGTTTTCTGGAACCCTGGAAACAAACTTGCTTGTGCTTGTGTTAAAAAACTTACTTCCAACGCTTATAAAGTTTAGCTAATCATGTTCCACTAAAACAAACTCAGGTACTATTGGATGATTTTTAACAGATAGGTTGCAATTACAAGATTGTCTATATTTTTGAGAACAAAATTAGTCCTGAGAAAATGAAAGGGGTTCAAATTTGAACAGTTCGTAGAAAAATATGTTACAACCGAAATTACATATCTCAAAAAGACCAACGAGGCAGAATTGACTTTGTTCTTATCTACTGATGACACATCACCAACAGGGTGACATTTAGTCACAGCCATGTTTGCTGCCATTGATAGTCCTAGGTATAACTGCATTCATTTAAGAAATGACCACTCTGAGAGAGTCAGCAAAATAGCAGTTTTCGATATGTTTATCTATTGAGGTATCTTCACTCTAAATAGACGCTTTGTGGGGGTTTGCATCGCTCATATCAAGCTGCTGCCCAAGGATTGAGCACATGGTTGCTGATTATGTTAAAAACAGTTGAGACTCTTATATATCCATCCAGATCTTCGTTAGTCTTTGCCTGCACACGTGCATGCACAGTCATGCACACATACCCCTCTCAAAACTGTTAGGGAGTGTTTTTCTTTGAGGTGGCCCTTGATGATTATTTCAATCTAGTTCTACCTGTATAATTATGTTGGAACTATTGACCCATGGAATTAAGTGACTTGAGCAAATTATATCCTTTTGTGAAAGCCCTTATTAAAAGTAGAGTGTAACGTTGCAAAATAAAATAAAATAGCCAAAAACTTGATTTAATATGATCCATGAAATGAAAACTGCTAAAAATATTTGTATATATTATGTGTTCTAATTTTAGATAAAACTCTTCAGACTAATAAGATTTAATATAATCACCTCCTTATTACCGCTCAGAAAGAAAGGAGAGCACTACAATCTCCACTGCATCTAACGGGATATCTGGAAAGCATTTCTATCACAAAGGGACTAGCCGGATCAATTCGCTGTTACTGGCTTCTGTGAAGGTGTGATATTATTGATAACACAACACTAAGATGAAATGAGAATTTGCCAACTATATTTGCAACATCAATTCTATGCAGTGCTTTTAAAGGCAATATCCTCATTTTAATTAACTTATATATAGTTCTACCTAGATCTGAAAAAAAGAAAGAAGAAACTGACATAAACATCTAGAGGTAAGCACTTTGCCTATTAAATACAACAATGACAACGGTGATTGTGAATTATTCTCATGACAATGATGATTGTCAAATTATTATTTCATTGTTCTTAATGTTCCCCTGTGTTTAGGAGACTACTAATTATGAACCCTGTAATACAGCAGGTCTCCCCAGAAACAGAAGACACTATGCTCCATGTACAGCCTGCAGAACCATAGCCAAGTAAACCTCTTTGCTTTATAAATTACCCAGTTTCAGGTATTTCTTAATATAGTACTCAATGAGGATATTGATATTGATACAGAAAAGAGTCTGTTCTGAGAATTTGCCAACTACATCTGCAACATCTATTCTATGCAATGCTTTTAAAGGTAATACCCTCATTTTTAATTTAACTTATCTGTAGTACTACCTACAGATAATTTTGGTATCAGCTGTCACTTGTCTGTGGGTGATACTTGCAGATGATGAAATAAATAAGCACTAAAAAAATAAATACTAAAGGGAAAATTTAGAAATATGTTTTAACGCTTAAGTAAAATGCTTTGTTGTCGTTATGAACATGTGAGCTTTGGGTAGTGATTTAAAAATGCAGACATAGTTTCTTTTGGTGAATTAGTTTCTAAATTATACATTAAATATAGATAGAGATAGAGCAGAAAGAAGATTCTAAAGTGTTTGGTCCCTTTAGATATATCAGGGGAACTGGTCTTTTGGGGTCTGAGGGCTAAATAGAACTTATAGGAAGTAAGTTGGCTTTACAAGGACAACATGATAGATCCCTGTGTTGACCATTTTAGTCAGACTCTTTTTTGTATCAATATCCTGATTGTAACACTGTAGCATAGTTTTATGTATTAGTCCATTCTTACATTGTTGTTAAGAAACACTTGGAACTGGGTAATTTATAAAGAAAAGAGGTTTAATTGGCTCATGGTTCTGCAGGCTGCCTAGAAAACATAGTGGGTTCTGCTTCTGGAGAGTCCTTAGGAAACTTACAATCATGGTAGAAGACAAAGAGGGAGTAGGTGTCTTACATGGCAGGAACAGGAGCAAGAGTTGAGGGAAGGTGCTACACACATTTAAACGATCAGACCTCATGAGAACTTACTATCATGAGGACATTACCAAGAGGGATGGTGCTAAACTGTTCATGAGAAACGTGGTCCCATGATCCAATCACCTCCCATCAGGCCCCACCTCCAAGAGTGGGAATTATAATTCAACATGAGATGTGGTGGGGACACAGATCTGAACCATATCATTTTTTAACATGTTACCATTGGAGAAACTGGGCTAAGGGTTCATGGGATCACTCTGTATTATTTCCTAAAACTGCAGTGAATGTATAATTTTCTCAAAATAAAAAGTTAAATAATAATTCCTAATTTTAAAGTTTAATTTAATTAAATTTTAAATCTACAAATCTCTTCCCATACTTTTGGTATCAGCTATCACTTGTCTGTGGGTCATACTTGCAGATGATGAAATAAATAAGCACTGAAAAAATAAATACTAAAGGGAAAATTTAGAAATATGTTTTAGTGCTTAAGTAAAATTCTTTGTTGTTGTTATGAACATGTGAGCTCCCAGTAGCGATTTAATAATGCAGACATAGTTTCTTCTGGTGGAATAGTTTCTAAATATCTTCTAATTATATACATAAATATGGATAGAGATATAAAATTATAATCCCTGACATTAAAAAATCGTCTACTAGTAATAAGAACATTTGGAAACTGGCTTAAGTTATTCTTCAGTCTTGTAAGGAAAAAGAATCAGTTTAGGTATTTTGGGAGATCAATTCTCTGGCTGAGGATGTCTAGAAGTGACAATAAATATAAGCAAGTTCTGCTTAGAGATACCAGACAGTTACTATGGTAGAATCAGAGGAAGTTTAGATGATATAAATCCGGTACTTGGGGCTACTTTTTTCACTGGAGACACTTGATGATTGAAGAGAGAACAGCTTAGCGTTTGAGAGGCTGACCACTACTTTTGACATCTTTGAAGTTCTGGGGGATTGATTAGAGTCCATAGCTTATAAAGGGGAAGTGTATTAGAAGCATCATAGTCTGTTTTGCCTGCTATAACAAAAAATACTATAAACTGAATGGCTTGTAAACAGAAGAAATTTATTTCTCACAGCTCTGGAGACTGAGAGGTCCAAGATCAAGCCACCAACAGATATGTCTGATGAGGGCTGCTTCCTGTTTCACTGATAGCCATCTTCTTGATGTAATCTCACATGATTGAATCGGTGAACAAACTCTATGGGGTTTGAAATAATAGCACTAATCCCCCCATTCATGAGAATTCTGCCCTCATGATCTAATCACCTCACAAATGTCCCACCTCCAAACGCCATAACATTATGAATTAGGATTCTCCTTATGAATTTTGGAGGGAACATAAACATTCAGTTCACTGCAAGAAGTATACTTATCCTCATAGAGTGTGCAGCTCATTTCCAAACAATTTTATTCCTTGAAATGGGACTGAGTTGATCTGCAGTTCTAGTGCCCAACTGTCCATGAGTGCCAGTGTTTTTAGGTGACTGATAGAAGCCAATGTAAAAACTCTTTGGAGACAGATAACATCATCCTAGGCCTCAATTTATTTTGCAAGTGTAAGGACAAGTATATAATAAAAAGATAGAGTCATACACTGAAAAAGATAATGCAATACAACTAAAAATAAACATAATCAATAGATAAAATAATAAATAATAGAACATATCTACCAGGGACCCAAATATTAGAGTTATTAAAGACTTTAAAATCACTGATTATTATGTACAAGTATATAGAAAAATATTTTGTGTGTGTATATTTCTGTGCATGTATCAAGTAGAAATCCTAAAATCAGAAAATACAATAATTAAAAGTAAGAATCAATGAGGCCGGGCACGGTGGCTCATGCCTGTAATCCCAGAACTTTGGGAGGCCAAGGTGGGTGGATCACGAGGTCAGGAGTTCAAGATGGTGAAACCCTGACCAAGATAGTGAAACCCTGTCTCTACTAAAAAATACAAAATATTAGCAGGACATGGTAGCAGGTGGCTGTAATCCCAACTACTCAGGAGGCTGAGGCAGGAGAACCGCTTGAATCCAGGAGGTGGAGGTTGCAGTGAGCCTAGATTGCATCACTGCACTGCAGCCTGGGTGACAGAGCAAGACTCCATCTCAGAAAAAAAAAAAAAAGAAAAAAAAAAAAAGGATTCAATGAAGAGACAGTGAAGACAGAGAGCAGCAAATTAGAAAGAGCTGAAGAGTGACTTAATAAACTGAAAAACACATTAGACAGAAAATATCCAAAATAAAAGATGGAGAGAAAAAATGATGAATAATGCACATGATACAGTAAGAGATATAGAGAAAATAGTGAGGAGATACAATATGTGTATAACTGGAATTCCAGAAGCGGAGGAGAAATAAAATGAAGCAGAAGTGATATTTGAAGATGTCAAGACTTAGATCACTCCAAAATAGATAAGAGTCATCAAGATAGAATCAAGAAGCCTTATAAATGCCATGAAGATTTTTTAAAATGTATAAAAAGTAATATAAGAAAAACAGAGTGATAAAAGAGTAAAGCAATAGGTGGCTGGAAAGATGGCCGAATAGGAAGAGCTGTGGTCTGCAGCTCCTAGCAAGATCAACCTATAAGGTGGGTAATTTCTGCATTTTCAACTGAAGTACCTGTTTTATCTCACTGGGACTGGTTAGACAGTGGGTGCAGCCCACAGAGGGTGAGCCAAAGCAGAGTGGGGTGTTGCCTCACCCGGGAAGCACAAGGGGTTGGGGAACTCCCTCCCCTAGCCAAGGGAAGCCGTGAGGGACTATGCCATGAGGAACAGTGCATTCTGGCTCAGATACTACACTTTTTCCATGGTCTTCACAACCTGCAGACCAGAAGATTCCCTCGGATTCCTATACCACCAGGGCCTTGAGTTGCAAGCATAAAACTGAGAGGCCCTTTGGGCAGTAACTGAGCTAGCTGCAGGAGACTTTTGTTTGTTTGTTTTGTTTTGTTTGTTAATATCCCAGTGGTGCCTGGAATGCCAATGAGATAGAACTGTTTACGCCACTGGGAAGGAGGCTGAAGCCAGGGAGCCAAGTAGTCTAGCTCAGTGAATCCCACCCCCACAAAGCTCAGCAAGCAAAGATCCACTGGGTTGAAATTCTTGCTGCCAGGACAGCAGTCTGAAGTTGACCTGGGACACCTGAGCTTGGTACGGTGAGGGGCATCCACCGTTACTGGGGCTTAATAGGCAGTTTTCCCCTCAGAGTGTAAACAAAGCCCCCCGGGGAAGTCCAAACTGGATGGAGCCCACCGCAACTCAGCAAAGCTGCTGTACCCAGACTGCCTCTTTAGATTCCTCCTGTCTGGGCAGGGCATCTCCGAAAGAAAGGCAGCAGCCCCAGTCAGGGGCATATAGATAAAACTCACATCTCCCTTGAACAGAGCACCTGGGGGAAGGGGCAGCTCTGGGTGCAGCTTCAGCAGACTTAAACGTTCCTGCCTCCTAGCTCTGAAGACACCAGCAGATCTCCCAGTACAGCACTCAAGCTCTGCTAAGGGACAGACTGCCTCCTCAAGTGGGTCCCTAATCCCTGTGTCTTCTGACTGAGAGACACCTTCCAGCAGAGGTCGACAGACACCTCATACAGGAGAGCTCCAGCTGGCATCTGGCAGATGCCCCTCTGGGACGAAGCTTCCAGAGGAAGGAGCAGGCACCAATCTTTGCTGTTCTGTAGCCTCCACTGGTGATACTGAGGCAAACAGGTTCTGGAGTGGACCTCCAGCAAACTCCAGCAGACCTGCAGCAGAGGGGCCTGACTGCTAGAAGGAAAACTAACAGACAGAAAGAAATAGCATCAACATTAACAAAAAGGATGTCCACACAGAAACCCTATCCGAAGGTTACCAGCATCAAAGATGAAAGGTAGATAAATCGACAGAGATGAGGAAAAACCAGCGCAAAAAGGCTGAAAATTCCAAATACCAGAATGCCTGTTCTCCTCCAAAGGATCACTACTCCTCGCCAGTAAGAACAAAACTAGACAGAGAAAGAGTTTGATGAATGGACAAAAGTAGGCTTCAGAAAGTGGGTAATAACACACTCCTGCAAGCTAAAGGAGCATTTTCTAACCCACTGTAAGTAAGCCAAGAACCTCAAAAAAAAAAGTTAGAGAAATTGCTAACTAGAATAATCAGTTTAGATTTTTTAAAATGTATAAAAAGTAATATAAGAAAAACAGAGTGATAAAAGAGTAAAGCAATAGGTGGCTGGAAAGATGGCCGAATAGGAAGAGCTGTGGTCTGCAGCTCCTAGCAAGATCAACCTATAAGGTGGGTAATTTCTGCATTTTCAACTGAAGTACCTGTTTTATCTCACTGGGACTGGTTAGACAGTGGGTGCAGCCCACAGAGGGTGAGCCAAAGCAGAGTGGGGTGTTGCCTCACCCGGGAAGCACAAGGGGTTGGGGAACTCCCTCCCCTAGCCAAGGGAAGCCGTGAGGGACTGTGCCATGAGGAACAGTGCATTCTGGCTCAGATACTACACTTTTTCCATGGTCTTCACAACCTGCAGACCAGAAGATTCCCTCGGATTCCTATACCACCAGGGCCTTGAGTTGCAAGCATAAAACTGAGAGGCCCTTTGGGCAGTAACTGAGCTAGCTGCAGGAGACTTTTGTTTGTTTGTTTTGTTTTGTTTTGTTTGTTAATATCCCAGTGGTGCCTGGAATGCCAATGAGATAGAACTGTTTACGCCACTGGGAAGGAGGCTGAAGCCAGGGAGCCAAGTAGTCTAGCTCAGTGAATCCCACCCCCACAAAGCTCAGCAAGCAAAGATCCACTGGGTTGAAATTCTTGCTGCCAGGACAGCAGTCTGAAGTTGACCTGGGACACCTGAGCTTGGTACGGTGAGGGGCATCCACCGTTACTGGGGCTTAATAGGCAGTTTTCCCCTCAGAGTGTAAACAAAGCCCCCCGGGGAAGTCCAAACTGGATGGAGCCCACCGCAACTCAGCAAAGCTGCTGTACCCAGACTGCCTCTTTAGATTCCTCCTGTCTGGGCAGGGCATCTCCGAAAGAAAGGCAGCAGCCCCAGTCAGGGGCATATAGATAAAACTCACATCTCCCTTGAACAGAGCACCTGGGGGAAGGGGCAGCTCTGGGTGCAGCTTCAGCAGACTTAAACGTTCCTGCCTCCTAGCTCTGAAGACAGCAGCAGATCTCCCAGTACAGCACTCAAGCTCTGCTAAGGGACAGACTGCCTCCTCAAGTGGGTCCCTAATCCCTGTGTCTTCTGACTGAGAGACACCTTCCAGCAGAGGTCGACAGACACCTCATACAGGAGAGCTCCAGCTGGCATCTGGCAGATGCCCCTCTGGGACGAAGCTTCCAGAGGAAGGAGCAGGCACCAATCTTTGCTGTTCTGTAGCCTCCACTGGTGATACTGAGGCAAACAGGTTCTGGAGTGGACCTCCAGCAAACTCCAGCAGACCTGCAGCAGAGGGGCCTGACTGCTAGAAGGAAAACTAACAGACAGAAAGAAATAGCATCAACATTAACAAAAAGGATGTCCACACAGAAACCCTATCCGAAGGTTACCAGCATCAAAGATGAAAGGTAGATAAATCGACAGAGATGAGGAAAAACCAGCGCAAAAAGGCTGAAAATTCCAAATACCAGAATGCCTGTTCTCCTCCAAAGGATCACTACTCCTCGCCAGTAAGAACAAAACTAGACAGAGAAAGAGTTTGATGAATGGACAAAAGTAGGCTTCAGAAAGTGGGTAATAACACACTCCTGCAAGCTAAAGGAGCATTTTCTAACCCACTGTAAGTAAGCCAAGAACCTCAAAAAAAAAAGTTAGAGAAATTGCTAACTAGAATAATCAGTTTAGAGAAGAACATAAATGACCTGATGGAACTGAAAAACATAGCATGAGAACTTTGTGAAGCATGCACAAGTATTAACAGCCAAATCGATCAAGCAGAAGAAAGGTTATCAGAGATTGAAGACCAACTTAATTAAATAAAGCATGAAGACAAGATTACAGAAAAACGAATGAAGAGGAATGAACAAAGCCTCCAAGAAATATGGGACTATGTAAAGAGACCAAACCTAAATTTGATTGGTGTACTTGAAAGTGACAGGGAGAATGGAACCAAGTTGGAAAACACTCTTCAGGATATTATCCAGGAGAACTTTC
>NW_012104310.1:293902-294838 GCF_000951045.1 Mandrillus leucophaeus
GAACCCGTATAGCCAAGACAATCCTAAGCAAAAAGAACAAAGCTGGAGGCATCATGCTACCTGACTTCAAACTATACTTCAAGGCTACAGTAACCAAAACAGCATGATACTGGTACCAAAACAGATATATAGATTAAAGGAACAGAACAGAGGCCTCAGAAATAACACCACACATCTACAACCATGTGATCTTTGACAAACCTAACAAAACAAGCAATGGGGAAATAATTCCCTATTTAATAAATGGTGTTGGGAAAACTGGGTAGCCATATGCAGTAAATGGGAACTGGACCCCTTTCTTACACCTTATACAAAAATTAACTCAAGATAGATTAAAGACTTAAATGTAAGACCTAAAACCATACAAACCCTAGAAGAAAACCTAGGCAATATCATTGAGGACATAGGCATGGGCAAAAACTTCATGACAAAAACACCAAAGGCAATGGCAGCAAAAGTCAAAATTGACAAGTGAGATCTAATTAAACTAAAGAGCTTCTGCATAGCAAAAGAAACTATCATCAGAGTGAATAGGCAACCTACAGAATGGGAGAAAGTTTTTGCAATCTGTCCATCTGACAAAGGGCTAATATCCAGAATCTATGAGAAATGTAAACAAATTTATAAGAAAAAAACAACCCCATCAGAAAGTGGGCACAGGGTATGAACAGACACTTCTCAAAAGAAGGCATTTATGTGCTCAACAAACATAAAGAAAAGCTCATCAGAAATATGCTGAAAATTAAAGATGAGAAGAGAAAATAAAATCCGTTAGAGACAGATATTACTTTCAAAGGAATAATGAAAAAATTGACAGTTAACTTTACTACAGAGATAATACAAGCCAGAAAAAAAGAAGCAAAATATTTAAAGTATTCAAAGGAAATAGCTGCTAATTTAGAATCCTATAGCTTACAAATATGCTTTTAGAGTAAA
>NW_012104310.1:298208-299853 GCF_000951045.1 Mandrillus leucophaeus
AATATTGGATAAAGAGTCAAGTCCGATTGGTGTGCTGTATTCATGAGACCCATCTCACATGCAAAGACACACATAGGCTCAAAATAAAGGGATGGAGGAATATTTACCAAGCAGATGGAAAGAAAAGTAAAAACGGGGGTTGCAATCATAATCTCTGATAAAACAGACTTTAAACCAACAAAGATCAAAAAGACAAATAAGGGCATTACATAATGGGAATGCGATCAATGCGACAAGAAGAGCTAACTATCCTAAATATATATGCACTCAATACAGGAACACCCACATTCATAAAGCAAGTTCTTAGAGACCTACAAAGACACTTAGACTCCCACACAATTATACTGGGAGACATTAACACCCCACTGTCAATACGAGACAGAACAATGAGACAGAAAATTAACAAGGATATTCAGGACTTGAACTCAGTTCTGGACCAAGAGAACCTAATAGACATCTACAGAACTCACCACCCCAAATCAACAGAACATACATTCTTCTAAGCACCTCATCACACTTACTCTAAAATTGACCACATAATTGGAAGTGAAACACTCTTCAGCAAATGCAAAAGAACAGAAATCATAACAAACAGTCTCTCAGACCACAGTGCAATCAAATTAGTACTCAAGATTAAGAAACTCACTCAAAACCACATAACTACATGGAAACTGTAAAACCTGCTCCTGAATGACTACTGGGTAAATAACAAAATTAAGGCAGAAATAAGTAAGTTCTTTGAAACCAATGAGAACAAAGAACCAATGTACCAGAATCTCTGAGACACAGCTAAAGCAGAGTATACAGGGAAATTTATAGCACTAAATGCCCACAGGAGAAACGGGAAAGATCTAAAATCAACATCCTAACATCACAATAAAAGGAACTACGGAAGCAAAAGCAAACAAACTGAAAAGCTAGCAGAAGACAAGAAATAACTAAGATCGGAGCAGAACTGAAGGAGATAGAGACATAAAAACCCTTCAAAAAATCAATGAATCCAGGAGCTGGTTTTTTGAAAAGACTAACAAAATATATAGACGGCTAGCCACATTAATAAAGAAGAAAAGAGAGAAGAACCAAATAGACATAATAAACAATAATAAAGACGAGATCACCACTAATCCCACAGAAATACAAACTACCATCAGAGAACACTATAAACACCTCTACTCAAATAAACTAGAAAATCTAGAAGAAATGGATAAATTCCTGGACACATACACCCTCCCAAGACTAAACCAGGAAGAAGTTGAATCCCTGAATAGAACAATAACAAGTTCTGAAATGGAGGGAGTAATTAATATCCTATCAAACAAGAAAAGCACAGGACCAGACGAGTTCATGGCCGAATTCTACCAGAGGTACAAAGAGGAGCTGGTACCATTCCTTCTGAAACTATTCCAAACAATAGAAAAAGAGGGGCTCCTCCCTATCTCATTTTATGAGGCCAGCATCATCCTGATACCAAAGCCTGGCAGAGACACAACAAAAAAAAGAAAACTTCAGGAAAATATCCCTGATGAACATCAATGAAAAAATCCTCATTAAAATACTGACAAACCGAATCCAGCAGCACATCAAAAAGCTTATTCACCACGATCAAGTCGGCTTCATCTCTGGCATGCAAGGCTGGTTCAACATA
>NW_012104310.1:306503-337227 GCF_000951045.1 Mandrillus leucophaeus
GTTCTGAAATGGAGGGAGTAATTAATATCCTATCAAACAAGAAAAGCACAGGACCAGACGAGTTCATGGCCGAATTCTACCAGAGGTACAAAGAGGAGCTGGTACCATTCCTTCTGAAACTATTCCAAACAATAGAAAAAGAGGGGCTCCTCCCTATCTCATTTTATGAGGCCAGCATCATCCTGATACCAAAGCCTGGCAGAGACACAACAAAAAAAGAAAACTTCAGGAAAATATCCCTGATGAACATCAATGAAAAAATCCTCATTAAAATACTGACAAACCGAATCCAGCAGCACATCAAAAAGCTTATTCACCACGATCAAGTCGGCTTCATCTCTGGCATGCAAGGCTGGTTCAACATACGCAAATCAATAAATGTAATCCATCACATAAACAGAACCAAGGACAAAAACCACATGATTATCTCAATAGATGCTGAAAAGGCCTTCGATAAAGTTCAACACCCCTTCATGCTAAAAAATCTCAATAAACTAGGTATTGATGGAACATATCTCAAAATAATAAGAGCTATTTTTGACAAACTCACAGCCAATATCATACTGAATGGGCAAAAGCTGGAAGCATTCCCTTTGAAAACTGGCACAAGACAAGGATGCTGTCTCTTACCGCTCCTATTCAGCATACTATTGGAAGTTCTGGCCAGGGCAATCAGGCAAGAGAAAGAAGTAAAGGACACTCAAATAGGATTAGAGGAAGTCAAATTGTCTCTGTTTGCAGATGACATAATTATATATTTAGAAAACCTCAGCGTCTCAGTCTAAAATCTCCTTAAGCTGATAAGCAACTTCAGCAAAGTCTCAGGATACAAAATCAATGTGCAAAAATCACAAGCATTCCTATACACCAAAATAGAGAGTCAAATCATGAGTGAATTCCCATTCACAATTGCTACAAAGAGAATAAAATAACTAGAAATACAACTTATGAGGGATGTGAAAGACCCCTTCAAGGAGAACTACAAACTACATTTCAAGGAAACAAGAGAGGGCACAAACAAATGAACAACATTTTATGCTCATGGATAGGAATAATCAATATTGTGAAAATGGCCACACTTCTGAAAGTAATTTATAGATTCAATGCTATCCCCATTAAGCTATCATTGACTTTCTTCACAGAATTAAAAAAACTACTTTAAATTTCATGTGGAACCAAAAAAGAACCCGTATAGCCAAGACAATCCTAAGCAAAAAGAACAAAGCTGGAGGCATCATGCTACCTGACTTCAAACTATACTTCAAGGCTACAGTAACCAAAACAGCATGATACTGGTACCAAAACAGATATATAGATTAAAGGAACAGAACAGAGGCCTCAGAAATAACACCACACATCTACAACCATGTGATCTTTGACAAACCTAACAAAACAAGCAATGGGGAAATAATTCCCTATTTAATAAATGGTGTTGGGAAAACTGGGTAGCCATATGCAGTAAATGGGAACTGGACCCCTTTCTTACACCTTATACAAAAATTAACTCAAGATAGATTAAAGACTTAAATGTAAGACCTAAAACCATACAAACCCTAGAAGAAAACCTAGGCAATATCATTGAGGACATAGGCATGGGCAAAAACTTCATGACAAAAACACCAAAGGCAATGGCAGCAAAAGTCAAAATTGACAAGTGAGATCTAATTAAACTAAAGAGCTTCTGCATAGCAAAAGAAACTATCATCAGAGTGAATAGGCAACCTACAGAATGGGAGAAAGTTTTTGCAATCTGTCCATCTGACAAAGGGTTAATATCCAGAATCTATGAGAAATGTAAACAAATTTATAAGAAAAAAACAACCCCATCAGAAAGTGGGCACAGGGTATGAACAGACACTTCTCAAAAGAAGGCATTTATGTGCTCAACAAACGTAAAGAAAAGCTCATCAGAAATATGCTGAAAATTAAAGATGAAAAGAGAAAATAAAATCCGTTAGAGACAGATATTACTTTCAAAGGAATAATGAAAAAATTGACAGTTAACTTTACTACAGAGATAATACAAGCCAGAAAAAAAGAAGCAAAATATTTAAAGTATTCAAAGGAAATAGCTGCTAATTTAGAATCCTATAGCTTACAAATATGCTTTTAGAGTAAATGTAAAATAAAATAACTTTCAGACAAATAAAACAATTTATAACCCTCAGATCTGTACTAAAGGAAACATTATAATGTGTTCAAATGAAAAAAAAAACCAAATCACTACTATATGGAAACTCAGATACAGGAAGGAATAAAGAAGAGTAAAAAGGATACATATGGGGTTAAATCTAAAGCATTAATTCTCAAATTTCAGTGTAAATTAGAATCACTCAAAGGACTGAGCAGAAAACTTCGTGAGCCCCTGAATTTTAGGGAGGATTTCTGATTCAGTATGTCAGGCATGGGAGTTACATTTCTAACAAATTCTCAGGTAATTCTGATGCTGCTGGTCTGGGACCCACACTTTGGGAACCACTGAGGAATATTGGTTGTATAAAAAAATGTGGAGTTTAAAATTTACGTTAAATCACAGTCTACTCACATGTGAAAAATTATTTTTGTGTGACAACAGTTACCCTGTCTAGTAGGGAAAAAAAAAGGTGATCTTTTCAACAAAGAGTCTCCATAAACGGTACTGAGTAAACAGGTTACTGACATGGAAAAAAAATTACTTGACCTCTTTTTCACCTTATGTGCAAAACACAATCCGGTGAATTGCACGTCTAAATGTGAAGGGCAACAACAACAAAATTTCTAGATGGCATACTGGAGAATAAATATCTGAGTAATTATGGGATATTCTAAGCAGGACTCAAGAAGCACTCTTCATAGGAGAAAAACTGAATTACTTAAAAATTTAAAATTATGTTGATTAAGAGACAGGGCCAAGAGAGTGAAAAACAAAAACAAGCCATGGACATGGAGAAGATATTCACGACATGTACAAGTGACAAAGTGTTTATATTCAGAATCTATAAAGAAGCTCTACAATTCAATATTAAAGCAATCAACACCCCACTATAAACATCAGCCAAATATCTGAAATGACACTTCACACAAATAATGTACAAATGGCCCAAAACAATGTGGAAGTTTATCCTCATTAGTAATGATGGGAAAGCATACCAAAACCATAATGCAATACTCTTGTTCAGAATGGATAAAGTTAAAATTATAGACAATAATAAGATTTCTGAGAACATGTCACAGTAAGAACACTCATATATTGCTGGGGGGTTGGTGAAACAACCATTTGGAAAAGAGTTTGGCATTATTTATTAAATTTGGAGATGCACATCACATATGACCCAAACATTTTCATTCCTAGGTCTCTCCATGTGCACCAAAAGACATGTACCAGAATGTTAATACATCATGGTTCATAAGATCTGAAACCAACCCAAATTGAAAGCAACCCAAATTTCCCTCCACAGTAGAAGGGACACACATATTATAGTAGGTGTATAAAAATGCAGTTCTAGGGCTGGGTGCGGTGGTTCATGCCTGTAATCCCAGTACTTTGGGAGGCCAAGGTGGGCGGATCACAAAGTCAGGAGTTCATAAGCAGCCTGACCAACATGGTTAAACCCTGTCTCTTCTAAAAATACAAAAATTAGCCAGGAGTGGTGGTGCATGTCTGTAATCCTGTAATCTCAGCTACTCAGGAAGCTGAGGCAGGAGAATCGCTTGAATCTGGGAGGCAGAGGTTGCAGTGAGCCAAGATCATGCCATTGCGCTCCAGCCTGGGTGACAGGGGAGACTCCGTCTCAGAAAATAAATAAATAAATAAATAAAGCAATTATATGCACCATTACTGAATATGAGGGAGCTACTACATACAACAACATTGCCAAATCACACAAATTTAATATTGAATGAAAGAGGTCAATCATAACATTACATATGAATGATTACATTTAAGTTCAGAAACAGAAAAACAAAATTATAATTATTTAGTTGGTAAAATTAAAAACAAACAAACAAGGATTACTTTTAAAATAAAGACAGTATGGCTTCCTTTGTTGGAAAGAGGTCAGTAGTTAGGAGGGGAATGGGAGGGGGCTTTCTGGCTACTGACAAGCTTGGTTTCTTAACCTGGTTGGACACCTACATGTGTATTTCCCTTGTAAGATAGAATTGAGTTGTACATCTTTATTTTGTGCTCCTTTTTGTGCATATATTTTATTTAACAGTAAAGAGAATAAAATGTTTTAAAACGTAAACTACTCTATTCATTTTAAATTTAGCAGTAAACCAAACTCTTCTTTCTAGTTACTTGAAAATACCTGCAGTCCTTGATTTAATTGTTTTTCCAATAATGCTTTAATTAATCCTTTTATTAAGATAATTTATTCTCATATTCCAGTTCCTACATTACTTTGCATTAATTTGGCAAGGTAAGTTAATAATGAATGAAAATCAAATGCTCTGATGTCATCTGAATAAACACCTTGTTTAATTTTAGATGGCTTTGTGTGTTCATTTTGGTTTCAGAACTGAGTCAAATGTATAAGTAGAGAGAGAATAACAGTATAATCACTAATGATTTGTAAATATGATTTAAAAATCTCATATATACCTAACTGACCCTATCCAACAATCCTAATGGGTGATAGAGACTATTTCTGTCATATGTTGATATGTTAAAATAAATCTATTTTAATAATAAATAACAAATATGTCATCTTTCAATATTGGTCATATCATATGCTGGGCAAAAAACATAAATTTTATTTTATAAATTTCATTAAAAATATAGTCTAATATGTCCATCTCACAGAACAAAGTTAAGCGATTGGTTTTTCATCAAGGTGAAAGGTCTGCATTTTAACTCTACTTACAGGCTAACAAGTTAACTGGCTATAGTTTCATGGATGCAGATGGAAGATGCAAAACTCCTGGCTTAGAGATAAAGGATTTTGTCACTCAGGCATTGCAGGCAGTATGAGTATCTGCATATCTTGCACTGTTCCCTTGAGCTCTAATTCCCACAGAGCTAAGAAAGAGCATCAAGTGATACTGGCATAAACAGTGGGTGGCATTACAGTAGAGTAGCTCTGAGTTTAGGGAATTCAAATAAGCCTGCCTACCTTTTGGTCAGGAGAGGGATATCACAGATTTCAAGGCTTTGTTTCAGATGGAGGTACTATCTCTATCTTCCAAGATCTTCCAAGACCATTTACTGTACAAATACCCTTGAAAAGATAGTCTAGGAAAAAGGGTAGTTAGTGCCTTGCTCATAAGACAGGTAGAAACACAATGGATCCAGGGAGAATTGTCTCACCATGTTGGTGATGACTCTAACCTCTTCATACAGTTGATACGAAACATAAATTTTCTTCAACCTCTAAAATATTAGACAAAAATGATTTTTTTTTCCAATTTCTAAAAATGAGAACCAAAAATTTAACAGTTCACATTGGATTCAGAATGCTTAGAAAGTCATAATCCCTTAAAATCCTATAAGGACCTTACGTAGAGAGTATATATATACAACACACACATGTATTAACATACATACACTCACCTAAGTGGTTTATTTTCTGCCTTCTCCATTTAAAACATAAATTCCTTGACAATAATGACTGTGTGTGTGTGTGTGTGTAATTTATTGTCTTATTCGAGTTCCTACATTAATTTACATTAATTTAATTAATAAATGCTCTAGCTCTACCGTACAACCCTTTTCCTTCTTTCTTTTTGTCAGCACCATCGCCGTGAGAACAGCAAAAAAAGTGTGCCTGTATTTTGAGGGTTCTCGTAGTCATTAAAATTGAAAATGACAAGGTAAGAAATGTCAAGATAAGAAAATGAAAAAATTTGCTTGTGTTGAAGACCACTTCCTATACACAGAATCCAGAAAAATGACCCACACCTCGTGGAACTCAGTAAATATTAGTTGCATTGAGTTAACTTCAATTCAAGACCCCATTCTACAGTTTGTAAGTCAAAAGTTGCTCTTAGTAACACGCTCAGTAATACGTGCTGTGTTTTGAAAATAGAAAATATCCCTTTTCCTCAAATCCGTAGTCATTTTAAGCGCAATGACTCCTGTTTATTTATAATGATTCTCATATGCAGATGTATACAACTGAAGGATGGTATGTGTTTCCAGAAATATTTGCTTTATCATGACATATGACTGAAGCACCTATTTTTTTCTTCGTTTGAGAATTATGTTTTTATTATCATTTACCCTAGTGCTCATTTTCATCCTCTCCAACAGAAATTTAGAAATTTAGCTCATTTTCATCCTCTCCAACAGAAATTTAGACTGTATGGTTGAAAAACTACTCATGTAAGTTCTTCCGGAGGCTTAATCATCAACACATTGACTTGGAACTACTCTGGTTTTTTCTAAATTAAATATCTCTGTCTACAACAAATGCGAAAAGTACAAAATGTTTCCGTACTCCTTCTACATCAGAATTGCCTCCTACAGGAACTAGAAAATGCGTGTCAATATGAATTACCGTCTACAACAGCTACGCTCCCGGCCGATCTGGGGTCTTGCACACAAAGGGAGAGAGAGGGGCGTGGGGAGGCTGGAAAGCATCGCTGCACCCCCCGCCCCACCTCTGGCCCGGCGACGTCCGCTCAGCAGCCTGCTGAGGAGTGGGGATGAAGAGCAGCCTAAACTTAGGGCTCGGGATATTTCGCTGCCACCCAAATTGCAGTCCTACCCCAACCAGGCAGGGAGAGGAGCGGAGTGCGCTCGCGAGCTGAGTGAGTGCTTACGTCGCAGCGAGATCTGTGCTGGGATAATTAGAGAGGAGTTGGGCTGAGCCGAGTCCTCTTTTAGCAGCAGCAGCCGGAGCCGCCGCCGCAGCCCGGAGGGGCGCGCCCGACTCGGACAGCTCGGGAGAGCCCCAGGAGAGGCCAGCGCCGCACAGCAGCCGCCCGGCTGCGCCCACCGCCCCGGCTGCTCCTGGAGGGCGCACAAAGGCGGTGACCGCCCGAGTGGCCTTCTCCATCCAGGCATTCGGGTCCTCTTCCCCACCTTCTCTCCCGAAGGCGCAAATGGCAGGGCCAGGCGAGGACCTGGGACAGAGGTGGCTCTAGCCCTGCGATCCCCACCCCTCCTGCTGGGAGAGGCTGCGGGCTGCCCGCGGACGATGTGGCCGCGGCTGCCCCCGAGCGCATCTTCGGCCCGGGTCCCTGCCGCCGCCTCTCTTCTCTGCTCCTTCCATCCCGCCCAGAGGAGTTGATGCCGCTGTCGCCGCCGCCGCCGCTGCTGAAGCCGCGGCTGATGGATGCCAGGGAGTGCCGCATTGCTTAGCGACCCCGCCTCCGGGTTTGCTGGTAGGAGCGGCTGCTCTTTCTTCTTTCTTGCTTTGGGGTTTTATAGAAAAGATAAGGACATTTTTATTTCATTCTCCCAACGCTCTCCCCTTCTCTTCGTTTTTGAAATGTGCATTCCCAGAGAGATCCCCGGTTTCCTCCTTCCCTCCCCCCTCCCCCCTTTTCTCCCACCCCGCAGCAAGTCCCTGGAAATGAAGGGCTAGAGGAAGGCAGAAGTTGGGGGTGGGGTTGGGGGAGCCCACGCAGGTACCAACGCCACCAGAACCCCTGCTGGTGCCTTATGAGATCACGGCGTATCTCAAAGGGGAGGTGGGAAGGTACGCTATCTGCAGAGTCTCCACCTAATTGCATCACAATAATCTTAAATCAATCACACAAATATGTCTCTTAAAAATATCGTCTTTGAATAAGTAGAGGGAGAAATAATCTCCTTTCTCCCCATCTTTCTCTCTGTCTCTTTTTCTTTCTGGCAAAGATGATCTCTCTCCGCCCTGGAGCTCAGCGCTGAAGAGCTACCTTATTATTAATCAGAATTTCCATCGCCACCCCTGGCAGGCGTATCCTTCAGCAGGGACCGCAGGAACATTCACAGTGCAGGGGCTGAGATGTGCGTGGGGGTTGTTTTTGTTACATCTTGGAAGAGAAGAGAAGAGGACAGTACCAAGATCAGAACCACCCGTGCTAGGTGGGATTAGGGGTGATTTGTTAGGAGAGAGAAAGGACAAGAGGAGGAGTGCAGAGCCCTTCAGGAGTTTACATCTCTTTAAAGGAAAGGGAAGAGGGAGCCAAAGTGGGGTGTTGTATTTTAGGGGGCGGAGGAAGAAGTTTACACCACCCCGTCCCCCACCCTCACCCCAGTAAAGCTGGGGGAAAGTAGGAGCAACAGGGCACTTGATTGGACACCAAGATTATTAATTTCCTGTAGGGGAGAGGAAGCAGGCAGCAGGAGGTCTGGGGGCTGGAGTCTGGTGGTGGCAAGGGCCAGGTTTGCTTTGGGACAGTCAACAAGGGCTTCTGAGGGAAATCTCCGGGATAGGCAGAACAATGACTCATTTGCAAGCTGGTCTCTCCCCTGAGACCCTGGAGAAAGCTCGCCTGGAGCTCAATGAAAACCCAGACACGCTGCACCAGGACATCCAGGAGGTGAGGGATATGGTCATCACCAGGCCGGACATTGGCTTTCTGCGTACGGATGATGCCTTCATCTTACGCTTCTTGCGGGCTAGGAAGTTTCATCACTTTGAGGCCTTCCGCCTCCTGGCGCAGTACTTTGAGTACCGGCAGCAGAACCTGGACATGTTCAAAAGCTTTAAGGCCACCGACCCTGGCATCAAGCAGGCACTGAAGGATGGCTTTCCGGGGGGCCTGGCCAATCTGGACCACTATGGCAGGAAGATTCTAGTCCTTTTTGCTGCCAATTGGGATCAGAGCAGGTAAATCCTAAATCCAAACTTGTGTTCTCCTTTTACTTTCCCATTTTCCAGAATTTACCCCTAGTAGTGTCATGGTTTTGTAGATTTGATATTTTTGTTTATTCGGCTTGGAGAAAAGAGAAACAAACCAGGAGATGAGTTTTTGGTGGGTACCCTGGGAAGGGAGGAGGGCTTGTATTTTTGCTTTTAAAACTTACTTCATTAACACCCAGTTTCTACTGCAGCTTTAAGGTGCTACCTTCACCATGTTATTGCAACTAGATCTAAATCACTTAACTTGTAAATAAAGCTTCTCTATATGTTTCACCTTCCGAATAAGTTTATTAGGCTGGATAAACCTGTATGAAAATGAGGACAACTTTTCCTCCTTCTTCCTAAAAAAATTATTAAACTAGACCCATCATCATGGTCATCATCATCATCATCATCATCCTCTCTTTGGTACTGACCTTATATCTTTTAAGCATAGCCTGGTGTTCTACCAAAAGCAAGTAGTTTTGTTGCTTGGGAACTTCTCTGCTTGATGATGTGTAGAAGAAGGAATAATATGATGTGTGTCCCTTCAATGAAAGGAAGAGTTTCATCCTCTGTCGCTGAGCATGCCTGCTGAAACTGAAAATGTACACTGACTGGTGTATGTGTTCTACACCTGCCACTAATCTAAAGAATCTGTTTCCTGTCTTATGTGATTTTTCATCTTTTGGAAGGAAGTGGAAAATATTCAGATGTGTCAGTTGGTGGACTTTTTGAGCTCCTGTGCTATTTAATAGAGGAGAAGTAATATTCTTTTTATCAACATTATTATAGAAAAATGTAGACAATGACACTTCTCTATCCTCAATCAGAACTGTTTTCTCAGACTGAAAGATATAAGAAATTATAAAAGGCTCTTGTGTAAGGTAGTTTCAATTAAGTTCAAAGTTAAATATATTTCATGGGACTTAAAAATGCTTCCAGAGCTATGAATCATAAGAAGCTGCTTGTTAAGACATTGGTGTATTTTTAGTTCTGTGAATGGTGACTTTCGATGCATCTGGTTAGTTTAAATCATCTCTGGAGCCATTGTACAAGACATTTACAGTTACTGAGAAGGTTTGTAGATCATAGAGATTTCCAGATAGACTTCTGAGTCTTGGTATTTTAGAATATAAATTAATATTTTAAATTATTTTTTCTCTCATTTTATTGTGATTTTTTCTCCTGTAATTCTAGGTTAAGAATCACTCTCATTTTTTTAGGCAAATAGAAAGACAAACTACTACCTGAAGATTCATAATGCTGAGAAACTCATGCAGAATTAGTCATTCAGAGGGAATGGAGTTTTGTTACTTACTTTGGCCAGTTATAGAGATGTTATTCGACTTTTTATCAGGTAGCTTAAAATTTTAAAGAATTACAACATTTTATCCATTGACCACAATTTTTGTTTAAAAAATGTTTTTTTCATCATAAAAGTACATTGTAGGATCATGCAAATCAATGACTGTGTATAACAAAGCTGAAACATTTTATTCAAAGAAAAAAACTAATATTCTGTATGTCAGATTGGAACTTTGTTAATTTAGCTATAGTGAAATGGAAACTGGAAATTTTATATTTATATAAATCTTGAAGTCCGTTAGAGATACCATTATGGAGGCAGATTGCAATCAGATATATATATATACACACATATATATATCAGACCTATTTTCATTAATTTCTATAAGTACATTAATATTCATAATGATTTGTAAACCTAATTAAGATGAAAGTCACATAGTTTTCATATATATGAGAAGGTGATAATTCTGAATTTATTAAAGACACTGTGTTTTAGTTGTCCATCTCATGCTTCCATATAAAGGGAAGATAACTAGTAATCAAATTCTCTTTCTCTGGAAATCTACAATGTAAAGGAAGTTAATAATTGGTATATAGAATTATATTTTATTAAACTTACACATAATCTTAAATACTAAAATGTTGTGTATTAGAACAAAATGAAAAGCTGTGTTCTGTAGAAATACCCTGTCAAGATGTCTAGAATTGTGATTATGAATTCTATTTCTATGGTTGGAAATAAACAGGTGTAATCAAGAAGTTATAGCATATCAAGGTGAAAATATATACAAGTGATTTAAAGCTTAGTCGAAATTTCAGTCGAGTTTCTTCCTATATTAAAAAAATAGTAATTCCCTCTTCTTCCCCACCTTCCATTTATCCCAAATCTACATAACCCAATGACAGGGACTAGTGGACAAACAGTTCCGTCATCTTGGCACCCTCTATAAACCTTTATCACTGGAACATGTGCATAAAAACTTCCTTGGCTCCTGCACTGAAACTCAAAGGACAGCTGCCTTTCTGCCAATGCCAGGATGTTACCAACCCTTCTCAGCCTGAATTCCTTTCCTCGACCCTGAAGGCTCCTTGACTCCTACAGAAGTCTGCCTCTTTCCCTAGATGTTTGTTACTATTATTGCTCTGTTAGGTGGATGATGCCATGTGCTAGTTTCTCTTGTCCTTCATCCCTCCCTTGTTCTGTGAGTGAGATGGTCTCACCTTTCAGGCCTTGATCCCACCAATCCAAAGCTACCTGGGTTTCTCCGGAAGACTGCATGTCTGAAAATAATCCTAACAACATTCTTTGAGTTGTTAAGTGAATCACCTGGCTTTCAACAACTTTCTTAAAAAGTAGCCTGTTTTAAAGAAACAGTATGTGAGAAGTGTAGATGATTACATAGGTAAATTCTAGAAACGAGGCAGAAGAAAATGCCTTCATGTATTTGGAAAACAGGTTATTTATAACTTTCCAACTACAAAAGGAAAAACAAGATTTTATGAATTTTTAAAAAATTTGTAAAGACCCCCAACAGAATTGATCTAAGAAAAAGAATACATCATGTTATCATATTTATTACAGCACTTGAACTAGAGTAGATGCTCAATAAATATTAGAGTTGAATTGAATTAAGCCTTTGTATAAAAAGAATTCTGAGTAGAGATTTATTTGATATATGCTTTCGCCCCTATCAAATCTGTGGGACAATTTTCTGTGCTCCTCAGGACACTGAAAACAGTAAAAGCGTGTGAGACAGTGACTATAAATAAAAGAGTGTCTGTTTCTGCTGCAATATAGTGTAGGTTAGTTTTAGGTTATTGTAAAGAATTGGATGATTTCCAAAGTCTTTTTGAGAGACAAGGCATCATTAAGAAGACTAACGTAAAATCGTAATATTTACAGTGTACCCTCCTTCTAACAAATCTAAAAAAAGAAAATGGAAATACTCAAATGTCAAAATGACTTGCAGTGTGGTCTGTGGTTCTTTCAAAAAAAGAATAGAGCAGGCCCAGATGACCTGTTACATTTGTTGAGCTGTGCCTTGGAAAGGATTCATATAATTTTATCTCCTTTTAGATTGTCTTATATAATTTCTGACAACAAATGTAAACGCCATGGAATTAAAAACAATTTTACTGTTACACTGCATCACAAGGATGCCTTTATCCTCCATGCATTGCATACTGTTTTCCTTCCTAAATGATAGTGACCTGCTTAGGACAAAGCAAATACCTTCAAATGGTTTGCATGATCTTTTCAACAGAGTGTGAGGATAATGTGTCATAAAGCTAGCAGAGGTTAACACGGCTGGAGAAAAGGAAACTTGGAAAGAAAGTACATGGCATTCTAGGTCCTAGAGCATGCAAGCAGGTATCTAAGAAATTGAAATCTGCTATCACATAATTATTGGAAATATTCATGAGTGAAATTGTGTCACCTGAAACATAATGATGATAGGAAGTATGAGAGTTCACCTGTAAGTTGTCAGCCTGCAAGTCATATTTCATTTCTCTAGATCTCATTAGAAGTACGTAGTTCACTATGCTTTAGTACAGCAAACAACCATTTATCTGGAATATGGTTAATAGTCATTAGAAACGGTAATTCTCTGAACTTTAGTGTAGCAAACCACTATTTATCTGGAATCTAGTTAATGGCCATTCGAAAACAAGCACAGTTAGAACCAAAATGATTCTTAGCATGGTGGCAATCCAGAAATCATTGGCCGCCATGCATGGTCTTTGGCTTATCATAGTGGACATTGATTACCACTTACAGTAGTGAAGCTCTGGAAGGGGCAGAAAATTGATTGCTCAGACATTGATATGATCCTTCAACTTTCTTGGAATTTGCCCCAAAAACTTGTCAGTTTTCTCCTATTGTGTGGCTTGTTCATACAAAAGCAAACATTGTATGGATGGTTGCTATTTGTGGTTCAGTTTGAATTAGGATCATGTTTCCATTTACTAAAATAATATGGCCAATGTTCAGAATAGAAGATTATGGTGCTGATAGCTTACAGTTTTAAAACATAGCCACAGACTACACAGATGTGCATTAATGCCAGTCACAAAGCTTTACTTATCTCTGGAATTGCACTAAAAATAAATAAAATAAAAATAAAATAAAATGAACAGGAATAGACTAAAACAGTCCAGGGCAATTATCCAGATAATTGTGGAGAAATATTTATACTCAGCAACATAAAAAGCAAAAAAAAAAAAAAAAAAAAAAAAGAGATTTAACTTTGCAGCTTAATTTTTCAAGAATTTTTTTCTCAGTTTATTAACATATTAAATAATTCCCAACTTCTTGCTTCAATACCTAGTTATAACTAGTGGCACAGTTAGGAGTTCTTCTCTTAAAAATTCTGGAGACATAGCTTTGATGTCTTTTGGGTGGATACTGGTTAGGGCCAAACCACAAATGGCAGGTGTGTATTCCATGGGACCTCTGTCCCAGCAGAGCTTCCATCTTGCTTCCTTTCAGGGAAACTCTTTTAACAAGTCCTCTGCTGACTGCAACTTATTCCAAAGTATACTCTTGGTACATATCATGGCAAATAGGGGAGGGAAAAAGTTGTCCTGATAAATGTTGGAGGAATACTGTGATGAATCTCTGCAAAAATAGGACAATCTCCAAAAACTAGGGCAATTATGCAATAATTAGTAAAATAATCCCAAAATAACAGCAAAAGCTACAAGTGCCAACCTTCAGTAGGACGTTGACTAAGTCTGGCCTGAGCCAAGCTCTTTTCATGTTTCAAAATCAACTTTGAACAAGGTCGAGAAGCAAAGGATTTGAGGTTACTACAGTGTCCTGAAAGGATGCCTCAAAAGAAATGTTTAAAGATATTTTAAAACATGAGCCAATAGTATATTAACAAGTTATCCTTAGTAAATTAATAAATTTCCTCCTTTCTGAGGGAAATATTAAATTCTCTTCCTTCACTGAGGGCAGGTACATCTATTTCACTATTACAGTAAGTGGTTATTACACTATTATAGTATCATGAAGGAAAGGATACTCCTGTATGTGGGATCCTTATGATATCAAATGACAAACTGAATGATTACTATTTCGCTCAAATGAATTAAAAAAATACACTTTGATTGAGCATTTGTTATGTACGTAGCATTTTAGTAGGTGCTGGGGGCAAATAAAGACACATACATTGTACTATTAAGCGATATGTAATAGTATCTCTATGGGAAGAAAAAACATGTAAAGCTGAGTAACTCTCAGAGGTCATACGCAACTAATGAGGATATTGTTTACCAGTGCTAGAAGTTGGGGACAGGTGGGCAGCTGTGGGCTACTCAGTGTTGTGTAGGAAAAACATTGCCTGCTTGGTTAACTGAATTCAACATTTATTGTTCCATTTTTATTCATTATTCATTTAAAAATAATTCTACTGTGTGTATTGTAGCAATTAAGTACTTCATTCACAATCATACAATTAGTAAGTGAATTAGTCACTTTTTGTGTGTGTGTGTGTAGACAGTTACCAACCTAAATCTAGGGAAAGGCAAATGTATTAAAAAATCAAGCTCTGATAATTAAAGATAATTCCATCTATGGTTTAGAAAATCTCGATTAAATATAACAATACAGGCAATTAAGAGCAGAATGTTAAGGTGGAAGAATAAACTTTCTGAAGACAAAGACTTTACTAACTAGATGTTTGCTTAAAGTACTTGGCCCTGATAAAAAGAGTTGCCTTTCTAATGTGTTTGTGTACTCCCAGCATGGTTCTGTTTTATTTTATTTTATTTTTTGGTGGCAATAGATGCAAAAGTTTTTCTTTACCCATCTTCTTCAAAGAAAGACATTTTGCCTGTGGATGTTTCATTTCCAGTGATTCTCTTGTTCTCATTCACCTACATTCCTACAGCAGTAATATTAAAGCAAGGCTCAGACATCTAATCATCTGTGCTCAGTAATACAAGCCAGACAGATGAAATTTCAAGAGATCATATTTCCTCCAGGGATTGTGGATTTAGCCATTTCTTATTCTGAGTCCTAAGGATGTCTTATTGCTTTTCCTCCACCAAAGTTCCCTATTGTGGTGAGGCTGGAGAGTGCCAGGATATTGACTTCCTGATCTCCTATTTTCTGATATACATATTATGCTACCATGAAAAAGCAGACCAGGCCAGGCATGGTGGCTCATGCCTGTAATCCAAACACTTTGGGAGGCCAAGGCAGGTGGATCACCTGAGGTCAGGAGTTGGAGACCAGCCTGGTCAACATGGTGACCTAAAAATACAAAAATTAGCTGGGCCTTGTGGCGGGTTCCTGTAAACCCAGCTACTAGGGAGGCTGAGGCAGGAGACTCGCTTGAACCCAGGAGGTGGAGATTTCAGTGAGCTGAGATCATGCCATAGCACTCCAGCTTGGGCGACAAGAACAAAACTCCATCTCCAAAGAAAAAAAAAAAAAAGAAAAGAAAAAGCAGACCAATTATTTATTCATCAAACTCTGTTCTGAGTAGGAAGCACCATGAGGAGGGAAGAGCACTGGTCTATGTGGTATTAGAGAACTTGGCTTCGAATCTAGGTTCCCCGTTTTTCCTAAGGTGATTTTAAGCAAACTGTTTAATTTCTCTGAGACCCTCTGTCCTCATCTGTGAAATAATAAGAACAAATTCAGCTCAGAGATTTTGCAATTGTTTTGAGATTAAGATAATGCATTTGAAATTGCTTTGGAAATCTTAACCTATTACCCAGATAGACATATTATTATTATTACCACTCAGTAATATAAAACACCTAGAAGGCTTCATCAGCTTTACCATTAACAGTACCCTGCGGCATTAATAAAGGTAATTCTTCTGCTTTTTTCCCTCCCCCTAGCACCTTCTACTGTGAAGTGCTTCAGACATTAGAAAATGTGGCTTAATGAAAACTGAGGGGTGGGGGCAGCCTTAATGAAGAATTTAATAATGGCTGATTGATTTATTGACAAAGAAATTGCTGGTGTTGTGCTGCTCAATGCGATGCCAAGATACTAGTTTTTTCTTGTCATGCTGAAACGGTTGAAAGGTAGAGGGACATGACCTATTTGTCATTAAGTTGATCTTTGCCCTGATTGAAAGCTGTGGTAGAGGAGGGGATGCTGTGAACCCCAGCAAAGAAGCATGGGTCAGGTAGTCACCGAAAAAATTGCATGGCCAGAGGCAGGAGAGGAAGCGTCTCTGATCTAAAAAGTTGAGGGGGCTCTTGGTTGCAGGCAGGGTGCCGCCCCTCCACAGTGTGGCAGTACAAAGCTCTTGTCCTCTTTCTGGTCCAGGAGCATGTTTTGTATTGGGCTGACAGGGAAGCCTTAAGTGAATGTTATGTTTAAATGATACCATTATGGCACTTTGATGACTGTTGTAGGTAAAATAAAGCAGCATGGTCTATGCCCTTGGGAAATAGTTTGATTTTCAACACATATTATTGTGCAACCGCAGTGTGCGGTGCACAGTGCTTGGTGCTGAAGATAGAAAGTGGTATCAAACAGTGAAAGAGTTTTTAAGCTAAGTTTATATGTCTGGGGCCATAGAACAAACACTGAAGCACCAGAATTTCAGAATATGAGAGAAAGGGCGCTGAGGTCTCCAGCAAGTAGACAATTTTGAAGAGCAGGGCAAGCTGGTTGTAGGCCCAGAGAAGGGTAGAACTTAGGTGAGGTGAAAAGGAAGGGGAGTGTTCCCCTAGATTTAAGTGAAGATAAAGCATCAGAGTGTACCAGATTGTTGGGGGTTGAATATGACAAGACCTTGGTGGTTGGGGTGAGCCTATGCACGGGTGTACAAAACGAGAAGTATGGTTATTAAGGGAATGGTGCAGTTTTGAAAGAGCCATGGGGGAACAGTGTTGTGTGCAGGACAATTTTTCAGGCCAATTAATGTTTTAGGACAATTTATTGCACAATAGAGGGTAGGCAAGATTTCTGGAAGAGAAAGATGGGAGAGAAAGAAAAAGAAACACAGGTGCTATTATATTAGGAAATAAAGCTAGGACTCTAGTAGAAAGAGTTAGATGCCAAAGACGTGTACATATATAAAAGACAAAAAAACCCAAAAAACTTGGTGAATAAATGTAGGACTTGGTGAATAAATGTAGAGGGAGAAGGAAAGGGAATATCTGAGAATGATTCTTCATAAATTGATTAATGTAGGCAATCCCAGAGGAAAATGGGAGACACTAAATTGAGTTACACTAATATATTTCAGGTAACAAGGAGTCACTAAGGTGCTAATGTTCAGATGGCAACTAGAAAGATGAGGATGTTGCACAGGACTGACACTAGCTCTGTGGATATCGAGCCATCACCAATGTATTGACCAAGGGGATGAGTGCATGATTCGGTAACTCCAGGAGATACTATATGATGACAGCAGGGGAATAAAGTCTTATTTCTACATTTGGATAATTGCAGCAGGGAACCAAACATGAAAGATAATACAGTGACCAGAAAAGTGGAAGGAGAGAATGTTCAATGCAGCATCACAGAACCAAATAGAAGAGTTTCAACAGCAATGATTGCAGCAAATATTTATGGTTTCTATTCTATGTCAAGTACTGTTAAAAACTTTACATATATTATTTTGTTTCATTTTGTCCTCACAACAATTCTATGAAGTTAAGATTAAGTGACTAAAAAGTACAAAAAGCAAGTATAGAATATGTGATTGTTGAAAGAGCAAAAGTAATACAAATGTAGAAGTCGTAGAAATTAACATTTATTGTTTGCTATGTACTACCCATTGGGCTAAGTATTTTACATTCTGTCCTATGATGTAACTATTATTATCACCATTTTTAAAAGAGAAAATGGAGGCTTAGCAAAGTTCAGTAACTTCAAGGTGTATGAGAACAAGCTAAGATTAGACAAATAATCAGGGATTCGCATTTTATTTTGTATTTGTTAATAGCTGTGAGCTTTACGTTATAAAAGGCTTTTAAGTTACATAAACATGCCCCAAATAATTAATTCATGAGTATATATCCTACTCTGCAAGGAAGACCGATTTCATAACTGAAAAATTTCAAGAAGGATTAGATGTTTTCCTTCTGATTGCACAGGTAGTACATAGTTGCTACGGATATTAAAGTCTTCTCCATATGTTGTCTATGTGTTCTAGCAGCTTTGATTCTTTCCAAGAGCAGTGTTCTACATAGTCCGGTGTCAGTTGTAAAATTTTTTATTGGTGTCATGATTTCTTCTTACTACATGCTACACAGCATTCTTTTCACAAATTCAAATTTTACTTAATGCTATTTTGAGAAGCACAATCAGGAGTCAAGAGCTGCAATAATGTGGTAGTTTTGATTTATAGCTTTCTTTCAGCATATACAAGAGAAGAATAGCTATGGTGGAACTCACACAATTTCAATGTAAACCCCAAACATGAACAAGTAGAGTATTTCATTGTGGCAACCTCTAATTTGAAATTATAACAGTTACAATAATTTTAAAAAGGAGAATATGGCAGGAGTCCTGAAGAGATAAAATTCATAGATGCTACATTTCTTTGGAAGATATTTTACAGATTCTGGCAAGATCCTGTGTAGTCCTGTTCTGCTGAGGAATAGCGTGCTGAGCTGCTAATGGTAATAATGTGAGATGTTTGACAATAGGGGACTGGAATTAAGTCAAGAGTGGTTTTGACCTGCCCATTGAATGGAGTTAGCTACTATATTTTTATGTTTATTTTTCTAAACTTCTAAATTAATATGATTTTTATAAAAATCATTTGATTCTCTTCCTGGAGCCAGATATTGAATTCAAAAAACGTGGTTAGACTTAGTCTTGAAAATTTTGCAAACCTGCTTTTCTTCATTGCTGATTTTGGGATTTGCCTTATATTATTTCCTTTGGAATAATGATATGTGTATCAACGTTTATCTTGATTTTGAAACAGTTTAGGAGAACCATACTTCAAGTGTGTTATTTAAAACACATTGCCTCTTGTTTTCAGTCTGTACTGGTACTTTGATTAATTTTTATTACATACAATGTATCATCCTTCCAAAGCTGATTTCAAATCTACATTTTATTTAATGGCATTTTGGTATTAATGCTATTTAATTTCTTATGGATAACATAAGAATGGTCAATCTCATAATGAGGGAAACCTTTGAAGTCGGACTTTTCGAATCCCTAATTTTCTTTACCATGATATTATTATGAATTTCAGAAACTAAAACTTATTTTTTATTTTTTTTTTTTGGTGGGGGTCTGAATTTCAACCAGAAATATGGTCTTCCTGCTCCAACTTTCCAGTGCCTATGTTTATAGGCTTCAGGTCCTGACAGTGTGTCAGGTCATTATGTTTAAAATGGAGGTAGGTCAGCCATAAAATGACTTTCAAAGGTGTTCAGCCACACATACTTCAGAGATTTAATAACAAATACATAGTAGAGGTCTATAAAAAATTTTATTATTTATATATTCAGGTAGTTTTTTGGATGCTGTATCCCTAAGCCTTTTGACTTTTGCCTTTTATGATAGTAATAGGCTATCCTAAAGATGATCACTTCTGATTTACACTCTGCCTAGTACACTATATCTATGCTTATCATTCTAACAAAAAGTATGCTATGTGTGTATTCCAACCAACATTTACTGAACACCTGTTTATACCTAGAATTGTGCCAAATTGTACAAATGTTTTCACTTGAGTCACCTCTTTGATGATT
Source organism: Mandrillus leucophaeus (assembly GCF_000951045.1). Taxonomy (NCBI): domain Eukaryota; kingdom Metazoa; phylum Chordata; class Mammalia; order Primates; family Cercopithecidae; genus Mandrillus; species Mandrillus leucophaeus. Next base: position 326,255 of record NW_012104310.1, read on the forward strand.
CTCTGGTGCTGCCCCCAACCCTCCCCCAACCATGGCCAATGAGATGAGAATAGCGTGAGATAGGGACAGTTAAGTGATCCTCAGAATTATAAATCAGCGACATATCCAGGACCATATGGCTAATGAGGCATTGGGCAGAGATTGCATCTTGAAGTCTTCTGACACCATGCCCTGTGCTTGATTAATGCTAGGATTCTAAACAAGATTCTGTTCCAAACTGCTGATTTTACAGGTGAAGAAATGAGATCCTGAAATGGTGAGAAATTGCCTGAAGTTCCAATGTTATTCTTTCCTTTCTGAACTACTATGCTGTCTCCTAGCACATCCAAGTGTTTTTAGAAGTAAAAATAGACCTACTCCCTCATATATCTTCACTGTATCATACTGCCTTCCTAACGAACTCATCATTTCCAATAAATGGGAATGATTTTGACTCCTAATCCACTCCCCTCCCCATCCTGCCTCTTCCCTGAGGTCCAGATCTCTTTCTCTAGCTGTTCCTGAAATCTCCCCTGAATGTCTTACGAGAAAAAAAAACTTAAAATGCAAGGTGTTTAAAAATTGAAATTATTAACATCTTCCATAAATTTTCTAACTCCTCTTAAAGTGCTGGGATTTCTAGAGATTCCCTTTTTAGAATAATTATCTGATGTATCTCTCAACTCTGACTTCATTACCTCCTTCGCTTCCTTGAACTTAGGGTCCATATGCTTTTAATTCCACAATTTTCAGTTTTGAGCTCTCCCCTGAGTTCAGGATCCATTTTTTTCAGAATCTTGCTTGATATACCTCTCTGGGTATACTGCATGTTTCTCAAATACAATAAGTTCTGTTCAAAACTTTGTATTTCCAACCATTTCCAACAGTATCCTATTTTTTCATTATTGATATTGATTAAAAATTTTACTATGTATTCAGGCTCTGAAGCTAAAATATGTGTCATTTTTTACACTTCCCTAATTTCAGTCCTCACATTGTCACAGTATAGCAAGATTGTCTAAAATGCCACTCAAATTTGGCTTCTTACTTTTGTTCTTAGTTCCATTGCCTTCACTGAAGCGGTGTCTTAATCTCCAACCAGTGTCTTTCTACTCTAGTCAAGTCCCTTTTACAGTAACATAAGGAGCATTTATTGGGTTACTGGAACGTTCCAGGAACTGTGCTAAGGTAAAAAGCAGAAAACAAAACAAAACAAAATCCAACCCTTGAGTTAAGATGGCTTGTATTATTGTAGGTAAATTTCCATGATTTTTCCACTTTTATTTATATTTATCTCCTTCTCTTTCTATCCCTCCCACCTTTCCTTTTCTTTATGATACAAACTCAATACAAGTCATTTGAATTGAGTAACTTTTATTCATAGCTGTCATGTACAGTGTTTTCATTTATTAATGAGACTCACTCAAATCTCATTCTCAGTTTTTTCAAATATGAAAAAATTAAATGTCAATATTACTGAGGGCATTTTTGAAACACTTAAAAAGTGCAATGTTTAATTTTGGGTTAGTTGAATGAGATTTTAGAAAATCATTAGAAGGCCTGGAGGTAAACTAAATGATGATAAAATGTGAGAAAGCATTGCCATTTGTTTGGGCAGAATACATGTTACATTCGATTATGTTCTGGGAGTACATATAAATTAAACCTCTTCCTAAAATAGTTTTTTAAACAAAATTATTTCCTTAAGATTCTGAAGGTATTTTGAAGTGAATTTTTAGTGTACTAGAAAATATTTTATAGTTTTTTATAAAAATAGTTGTCAGACCTAATTTAGTACTTTTCTGTTGCTGATAGGTACACACTGGTGGACATTTTGCGTGCCATCTTACTTTCTTTAGAAGCCATGATTGAAGATCCTGAGCTTCAAGTGAATGGGTTTGTTTTGATCATAGACTGGAGTAACTTCACTTTCAAGCAAGCCTCTAAACTCACACCAAGTATGCTGCGATTAGCTATTGAAGGCCTGCAGGTAGGATATGCAAATTACCTACTTCCTTGGTCTCTTCTGTTTGACTTCTCTTGTCTAATGTGTTAGAATGACAAAATGTCTTACTTTCAGAAAAACAAAAACAAAAAAAAAATTGTAGTTGTTGAGCACAAACATTAAAATATTATCTGAAGAAAGGATTATAGAAGAAACGCTGAAGGAAGAGAGTTTGTGACACTAGTACAGTGCTCCCTGTCTAAACATAAATGCAGGTAATGAGCTGAGATTTTTAATCTTGAAAATCAGAACAAGCAGTATTTTTTAGATTGTAATGATTAGTTATTTAGGCTTGTTTTTGTTTCTCTTTTCTGTACATAGTTATTAGCTAAATACTTGCTTCATAATTTCATTTAACCTGGTGAATTTGGGATATGATCAGCAATATGTTCAACTGTTGGAAAGTCAATCAATATGTTTTTTGGTCTCTAAGATACAAAGATATCTCTCTGAAATTTTCTTTAGACTTCATTGGGTCTTTTTGTGAGTGGCAGGGGCTGTCACATGGAATTTATATAGTAATAGTGCTTCTTCCAGTGAATAATGTTTAACTGCTTGGGAATTAGCAGATGGGAAATATATTATTATTTATTGGTCTGTCATAAACCTGCTATTGTCAAGTTGCTTTTAACTTCCAGGGTGTCCTTCTATTCTCTCTCTTTGCTTTATGCTACTTTGTGTACAATACTTATGGAATTGGTTTTAAACTTCTAAAAATATTTGCAAGTTAGTCCTTGAGTGATGTCATTCATTAGACCGGGGCATCAATGTTGAGTAAGCCCAAGTCATCTAGATTTTTACTCATTAGTAATTTCTGACTGCATGTATCCACACCTAAATTGATGACTGCTGACCTCTTAAAAGTGGGCAACTTTTCCAGGTGCTGGAAATCTTTGATTTCTGCCTCTGGACTTATTAAGACACACTGATGTTTCTTCTCCACATAGGTTTTTCCTGATGTAGGCTTCCTGACTTGCTCTTGGTGAGACAGCCTTGCTCTGTCTTATCTTAAACAATGCTTTTTAGAAACCTCCACAGGGACAGTTAATACAAGATGGTAGACAGCATAAGATAATGCATGTTTAGAAATGTGTATATTATACAGAATCAGTCCTAGCTCTGCCCTATTTTCAGCATGTATACGGTGTTCTTCAGTTGTGAACAAGAATGGTTACCACCCACTATGTTACCTAACACAGAATGGTAATCTAGCCTTTTACAATTGTTGTCCCTATTTAACCTGTGTCTTCTCTTTGCTCTGGAGCTAGGCTAGGCCTTCAGCTCATGAAGGACTGGAGAACTCATATTTTTTCCCAAGAAATTTAATAAAAAACTCTTCAAGAATAGACTCAGTATCTTGCTACTTTCCAACCTACTTTATGGAGTTTTTAAATAATACTGTGATAAGTCATCGCAGGAGAACAAACTAACAACTTGGAGGTGTTTGGGAGCTTCCTTGTTAGCTGTAACTACTATCAGAAGTTCTTTAAGTGCTACATGTGAACACCACAGGAGCTACCCTCAGAGAAAACCTCTGTGCTTATTGTCTAGTGAGGGAAATAATCCCCATACCTGTATGGACCTGTTCTGGCTGCACATTTGGAGCTGCCTTCTCTCTGTTCCCCACAAATATCTCAGCCCCTTTCTCCTTTTTCCCAGAACACAAGACAGAGTAAGCAGGGTTGATTCCTCCTGATTTGCAATTAAGAAGCCACTTAAGAGGAGGAAGCTCTTCCTGGGAATAGATTTGATGTGTTACTAACCTTTAAACTCGTTTTTATTTTCAGTTCAAATTGACTTTTAAATGCTATATAGTTGTATCTATACCTACGTCTGTGTCTGTATCTGTGTCTGTGTCTACTATATGTGTATCTAAAAACAATGGAATTCTGAATGAGAATATAGGATTGCTAGAAATGTTCCGTTGTGACACGCATGATCTCATATTTACTCTTGTATTGAAGTAACACTTTCTGACTTTTTAAATCAAGTCACTGTTTTACTTTGCATTTGCTATGTGAGAAATATTGTGTACCACTATATATTTCATTCAAAATATGAATAAACATTTTTTTTCAATATCATCATAAGATCACAAAATGTTTGAAGTAAAGATACATACACAGTTTTAGGTTGCTAAACACAGCCACCACCATGCCAAGACCACCACCACAACAGTAATAAATCCCTTCCAGTTAGTCAGGAAAATGAAGAAATGAGAAGATTTTAAATAAGTCAATTAGAACTTATGCCATAATTCTGCTATCATGTCACCTTTATTTAGACAAAGTTAAAAAAAATTATAGGGAATTGAACCATAAATAAGAAAGGCCACCAGTCTAGCAGCCAGAGAGGAAACTTATATGCATTATGAATGGGATGTAACTCTGTTTTGAAGATTCCTTTTCTCTCTTCCTCTAGAGTTGGCTGTAACCTATCAATCCACATCATAAGCTACGTTTTTTTTTTCTTAAGCAAAAGAGCATTTAAAGTGACCTGGCTAGAGATAGCACGCTATACCTTGTATAAAGATACATGAACCATTGTTATATATATTCATACATGAATGTAGCATAAGATCAATTAAGGGACAATGTGGAAAGGTAGAAATAAAAAAGGTTCTAGAGTCAGACAGAACAGGATTTGGATGGCAACCCTGCCATGCATCAAATACCTGGGCACTTGTTTGAATCTCAGTCAACTCATTTATACCAATTTTCAAGTGTTATTATATTAGAAATGATACATCTTGTACCTAGCAGGTAATATCAATGATTAAAGTAATTGATGTGTATCAGCTCATTTTTCGGGTGGCATATTTTTCTGGATGTGCGCTGCCTTTCTCACAAGTCAGTGACTACATAAACTGTGATGAATTAAAGTTGACTGACTTTGGAAATCTGAATAATATCATAGTATTTTTTGGTGCTCAGACTTTAGATACACAGACTGCATTCTTTTCTACAATTTTTCTGTGGTTAAATAGCATCTAGATATATTTATGTTGGGTGGCAAATAAAATACATTTTTCATTTTAGAAGCAAAGAATGAGATTGTTTCACCTGGTGAAATTTAATCTTTGTTTCTCTTGGAAGAAGCTCTAGGCATAGCTGGAAAGGTGGGGATTGTGGAGATATCCTTGGCTTTGAAAGTTGAGCGAAAGTTTGCTAAGTGGACAAAAACAGGAAGGACATATTGATCAGAGCAACATTGGGGAAGTACTCTGAACAAACATGCAGCTATAGGGGGCTGAAAACACAGGATGAATCTGTATTGACATGGCTAGAATGGGAAATGAATTGAGGAGAATAACCAGAGATGAGGCTGGAAAGGCAGGCTGCGCCCTGACTATATGGCATAAAAGACTGCATACTATATGGTGTGGCTTGTGCTCTCCAAATATAGGGAGTTTTGGGACAGGAAAGCGTCCTAATCACTTCTCTGATTTGGAAACATCCTTTGGATAAATGAATTGACTTAGATCAAAGGAAAGAGAAGTTAGATCTGGAGAATCCCATCCCACCTTTGAAATAATTGTAATAGTAACATTTTATAGGATAGGAAATGAAACTTCAAGGAGTTTAAGATGCTTAATCAAATTTTCTCAGCTGACCTCAAGGCTTGAGTCCTGGTTGTCTGACTCCAAAGGCCAATGTCTTTCGTGAATCTTCTATTGTTTCCAGGTCTGTCTCTAAGAAATAGTAGGTAGGCTCAGATCAGAGTAACTTCTCCCACTAATACTCAAATTCTCACATATTAATATAGTTGAAATTTATTTATTGGAATAGACAGTGCAATTTTAACTAAAGACATCACAAATGGCTGGCCTGTGGCTTTGGACTTTTTTGACACTGTGTGGCAGAACCATGTTCTTTCCCAGTGAGCCATCTCTTTAAGTTACTGTGAGCCTCCCAGTTCTCCAGGATAAAGCATGAAAGCCAAGGGCAAGCCACTTTGCTGATCACCAAAGAAAACTTTTATTAATATAACAACAAAGTGATAAGCCATTCATAATATTGGTCCAAGGCAAGTTTATATGCTTTCTCTGTGCAAAAATCTTCAAATGTTTTCAAATATGAAAGACAGCAACTATTTTTACCAACAAAATGTATTTCCTTGATAGGTAAGGCACGTCAGACTTTTTTTTTTTTTTTTTTGTGGAAAGGAAATATTCAGGGTGGCAAACAGAAAAAAAAAAGAAAAAATTAAGAAAGTATTCAGCTTTATTTGATAGAAAAGAAAAATAGAAAATTGTCTTGCTACTTACAATAAGTTAATTGATTAGGGTACTCATAGAAACAGAAAGTTTCTTCGAAAATCAATACAAGATTAAGTGAACGTGACGGGTCGACTAAGATATCTGCCTGGAAAGCCAACTAAAACACAAATTGTTTAGAAATATCTACAAAAGCTTAGACTCTGAATTTAGAGTAAAATTACCTGCTTTTTTTCGGGGGGGAAAGGGAGGGTTACTTTTTTTTTTTAAATAAAGTATCCCTATAACTCTTTAGTAATGAGAAACTCAGACTCTTGTATAAATCCAGAATCTCCCAATTTGTAGATGTTTTTTAGCTTGTCCTAACCCTACCCTGCTGCCTTTGAGACATATTTATCTGTTTTTCTACCTTAGCTCTGCCCTACTGGGTCTCTGTGCTTTTGCCTTCACAATTTGACAGAACTCCCCAAACTCCATCTGCCAATAAGTACATAATGTCGTCAAGGCATGGCTTGCTGGCAAGGGGTTTGGCTGTAACAAGGGATTGAATAGCTCTTTGAATTGCTACATAAGACTCAGATGTAGGGCCATCACAAAATGCCTAAAATAGTGCCAGATATTGTAAGAGCCCTTAATAAGTAGGACTTGTGATAGAATAAAGAATATGTAATCAATTCACTGGCCCTTTCACTTGACTCAAAAGCCCGGCGTTACCAGCAGCCACCAATCTGCTAGTTCTGAGAGCTGTGATCATTCATGTGGAAGGCAAAAAGTGCTGCTGCCACACATTCTGGCTCTAAGTATTTGGAAGCCCAGTCCTACCTAGGGAATCTTGCCAAAAACAGAGGACATGCTAATGACTTGGAACATCACTGTCCAAGGCTGCGGCGTGAGGAGCTCCCTTAGCTTCACTGTAGCATTTGCTTATTCAGTCCTTCAAGTCCTACCTATTTGTAATTTCTAACAGTTTTGAAATTGCACGTGTGCATGTGTGTGTGTGTGTGTGTGTGTATGTGTGTGTGTGTAAGATGGTTAAGGGAGAGGCAGAAAAGAACTTAGTGAGATATTGACTAAATTAGGAATTCATAATAAAACAAAAGGAGTCTGTGTTTTACAACAGTGTTCTTTGCAGTGGTTGTTAAGCTGCCAATAGTTTTCAGGCTTAGAATGCTTTGGACAATAGCAGAAACCTCTTGTTTACAAGCTCATTTTAAGTTTAATGCATTTTGATGCATTGATGGGAGGGGGCCGAAGCAATGCCTATCTTTTTGAAAGTAAACACACAGACTCATAAACTGTATTCATTCAGGCAGCCTGGAGATGGGAACGTTTATTTCCACATTTTGTATGCACAGGCATAACCACATTGAGAAACAGTGACAGGGGTAGTGTGTAAAAAAAAGTGACATTTTGTTCATCACATGCATAACTGACTGAGCTAAGTGTGCTTCCTCTTAGTTGTTACTTAACCTAAAACAAAATGAGTGGAAACCCTAAAGTTGCTTTTTTTCATGGTTTGAGAATGTAGTTTGGCTGAGAGGTTTAGTTCTCACAGTAGGACGTTGTAAGTCTTTCTTACAAGCTGACAACAGGTAAAAGCTATATATAATATTCCGTTCAGCAAGCAGGCTAAGGATTATGTAACCTTTGATAATGGACTAGATTAATTCTGTACATATACCTATGTATGTATGTACATATAATTGATGTGTTTTTCTTGTGTTAAAATTGCTGTTCATTTCTTTTGATTAGCAGCTAAATCTGTTAAAAATGTTTAGTTGTAGGAAGCAGGTGTCAACCTTGACAAAAAGTAAAATAGAGAAATGAGTGCTGTAGGGTTATTTAACATTTACTGAATTAAAGATAATTATTAATAAAATTTAATAGTTCTAAACCTTCAACCACTGACAATGTGACTTGTTATCATTTTGCTTCAAATGGTAGAATAATTGAAATAACACAAGGGAAAGAAGAAAAAACACTTTTTGGTCTGAGTCATTGAGCTAATGACAAATGGATAAAAAGTAATTATCTATAATGAAAAACTGAACAAAGCATATGAACTACTCTGGATTTCATTTTATTGGCTATGTTTAGACATGTCCTGAACTAGAGAACAAAAAAGATGAGTGAATGCAGGCCCTCTCTTATTCTTTCAGCAGCAATGTAAATCCATCTTGATGTGTTCTTCTTTCCCAGCATTTTTTTCTCTCTTCAGATCAAAACTCCAAAATGTGAACATCAATTTATCCTTTTAAAACACTAGTTTAGGATTCAATGGCATCCGTTTTTTCTGTAGATACTGATGAAATTGACATACTTATCTTTTAAATGTCTAGTCATTTCACTTTTATAAATTTTATCTCATAAACACTTAATTAAAATCTTTCAAAATATCAAATTAAGGGGTTATTTTTGTTTTCTTGTATTTAAAAATTCTGGTACTATATTGCCAGAATTTTAGAAGTGAGTGATTCTTTTTTCTTATCCATGAATAACACTCTTGTTCTATTCTCTTAAGATTGTTCTGAAAACTAAAATACTCTTTATTCTTTATATTGTGAATAGCTTTTTTATTTTTGTTTTTTTTTATTTTTTATTTTTTTTTAAAAAAAGGGCCTGGTTTTCTTCTCATCTGCATTTGGAGAAGCCACAATAACTCACAAGAGGAATGCCTGCTTGCATTCATCCTGGGATACCATTTGATGCGCCATTAATAACAGTGTGTTTCTATGGCCTGAAGTCAACTGCATTTTGAAAGTCTTCAATTTGAGTTTTAAAATGTGGATGAGTGTAAGGTCATTACTTAATTTAATGATAGCTTTTGTAACAAACAAACCAAAATGTGTTCATTGACTCAACCATCTCTCACATGAAGTCTAAGTGATGTTGCTGCTCCTTTTGATTCAGTGGCCCGTATTCCTTCCAACTTCTTGCCCTGCCGTCTTCTCTATATGGTTTCCAAGGCCACTTTGCTCAATTTTATTCCTTTTCCTTGTAGGGTAAAAAACAGGGAGAATCACATGTGATAGATTCCTATGGGTCAGATCTGGATATGTTGCACATCGTTGCCATTTGCATTCCATTGGCTAGAACTCACACAAGGGAGCAGTCATTATGACAAGGGAGGCTGAGAAATTGAATATAACTTGGTCTTAGGAAGAGGAGGAATGGGTGGGCACCTTGTACTCTCTTTCACAATGCTGATCCTCTAAAATAATTTTGATGATTCTTCAATTGGCACTGTTAGGAGTGTTTTGCTTATGTGCTGTGAAAGGAAGTGTTGATAATCAGACAGTGTTTTGAAGAACTTTAATTCCTACATTCAAGTACGAAGGAATAAATACATCATCCCTACAATTCATTCTATGTACTGACTGTTATCTGTATCTGACTAGCTTTGCATAGGTTAAGGGGCAAGCAATTTCTATTTATTTGTATCAGTATAGCTATGTCTCTATACCAAATGCAATACACCTGTGATTCAATCAATTCTACTCTCCACAAATTTCCCTGGCTCCTATGATGAGTATTTACAAACATCCTAAATTAAAAAGAAAAAAAAAAGGTAAATTATTCCTGTAAATTCTTAAGATTATCTCCAGGACAGCTGTATTAGTCTAGGTTCTCCAAAGAAATAGAACAAATATATCAGGCAATTTATTATATAAGACGTTGGCTTATGGAGTTACGGAGGCTAAGAAGTCCCAGGATATGCACTCACCAAGCTTGAGACCTGGCAGAGCTGACGGTATAGGTCCAGTTCAAGTCCAAAGGCCTGAGAACCAAAAGAGCCCATGGTATAAGTTATAGTCCAAGTTCAAGTTCAAAGGCAGGAGATGATCAGTGTTCCAGCTCAAAGACAGATAACTAGAGTGAGACTTATACTCTGCCTTTTTTTTTTTTTCTATTCAGACTTTTGACATATTGGATGAGGACTCTCCCCTCTGGGGAGGGCAATCTGCTTTACTCAGTCTATCCATTCAAATGTTAACCCTATCCCAAACACCCTCACAGACACCCATAATAATGTTTAATCAAATACCTGGGCACCCCTTGGTCTAGTCAAATTGATACAATAAATGATCACAATAGCTACACAGGTTGAATATTCCTTTATCCAAAATGCTTGAGTCAGAATTATTTTGGATTTCTTTATTTCTCAGAGTTTGAAATATTTGCATTATACTTACCAGTAGAATATCCCAAATCTTAAAACCCAAGATCTGTAATGTTCCAACAAGCATTTCCTTTGAGTGCTGTATCAGTGCTCAAAATGTTTTGAATATTGGAGTACTTCAGATTTTGAATTTTCGGATTTGTGATGGTCAAGTTCTAGCAATATAGCTGTTGCTTTGCCTTGAAGTTAGAAATCATCCCAACTTGGGATTTAGTTGTCATAAAATGAGGATAAGATATTTTTTAAAAATGAGGTGGCCTAACGAGAAACTTTCAGAAATGAATACTAGCTGCCACAATACTGAAAGAGTTTCACAATAAAGTCTTGTTGTATGTGTAGACTTAGAGAATAGAATCACTGTTAAGCTTCAGCATGTCAATAGGATTCACCATATCATCAATATTTATCAAGTACTTTAAAAACTGGTTGGAGGTTTAGTTACTGTTTGGCCAAATACTGAAAACATGCAGAAGTCAATACAATTTTAATCAGTATAGAAATTAATAAATAAAATTTAAAATTACATTATCATTACTTAGTTTATTCATTACATTATAACTTCAAAGAAGCAACTTTCCTCTTGGGAATATTCT
>NW_012104310.1:337322-390060 GCF_000951045.1 Mandrillus leucophaeus
TTTATTAGTCCTATATTAGAGCTGTCATCCTAGAAATTTAAAAAATTTCACCTTTGTGTCATCTTAGCTCTTTCTCGAATTTCATTGCTGCAAGTCTTAGAATTCTTTCCTCTCTCTCTTTTGTTTTGTTAGACTCAATCTTAAGGGTTTTGTCATTGTTGCTCACTTATCTGAAAGAGTACAGGGGAGGTAAAATTGCAGGATATTTGCATTCTCTAAAATGTGTTTATTTTGTTTTCACATTTGTTTGATAGTTTTTCTAGATATACAAATATGACTTCAAAATAATTTTTTTCTTAGTACTTTGAAATTATTATCTTATAGTTGTTAGGCATCCGTTATTTCTGATGAGAACCTTAACTTCAAACAAGTTCTTATTACTTTGTAGGTAGCTGAAATCTCTCTGTAAAAGATTTTAATATCTTTTTTGTTATGTTTGGCATTCAAGCACGCAACCAGGAGGGGATCTTTTTATGTGACCACCAGACACTTAATAAATTCTTCAGTTAAAAAAAAATTTATTATTTTTTCCTCTGATTCTTCTTTTGGTGTTTCTATAGCATGACTTTTGTATTTGTGTTCTTAATCCTCTGTATATAATAACATTTTTCATTTGTAATTACATATATTTGATAAATGTTTTATTTTTGAGATCATTGTATTATAGATTTGTATGCAGTTGTAAGTAATAATGCAAAGAGATCCCAAATATGTCTTTCCCAATGGTAACATCTAAAACGATTGTATAATATCACAACCAGGAAATTGACATTGATACAGCAGGAAAGAAGGACCTGGCTGCCTATGCAGCCTTCTCTGGCATCACTCAGATGAGGATGAGATGCCTCATTATAGCTTCGTGAGGGTGTCCTAACTGTAGGCTCCCCTCTCAACCTTTGCTGGTATGGGTGAGGATGAGGCCATATTTTTTCTCCTGATATCTGGCTAGAATAGTACAGTTATTACCTAAAATTGTTGCTAGTATATATCTTTCCTGGTTCTTTGGTTAGTGAGAACAAGCTTTTCTTACCGCTTTTAGTCTTTGTGTGCCCATAGGATTTTCCAGTTTCTTTAGCTTTAAATTTGGAATCTATGAGGCAAAATCAAACTAAGGAAACTCACCACCGTGTCTTTCTTTGGGTATCAAGGTCCCTAGGTGGTATGCCTTATTCTCCTTACCTTTCAGAGTATTCTTATGTTTATTTTGTATATAATGTTTAGGCATTTTAGTTATGCTTAATGGGAGGAATGGGGAAAATTATGACCATCCCATCTTTATGGAAGCAGAAGTTAGAGCCACATGTACATTTTATCTTCTAAAATTTTATCAAACTGTCTGATTTACTAATGTTATCTGCCTCATTTGGTTTCTAGTACTGTGGAAAATTCATCATAGTTTGTACTGTCTACTGTCATTTAAACTTGTGGAGGGAGGTAAGGAAAGTGTGCTTATTCAGTCTGCCATGTTGACTTGGAAGCTCCTTAATGCCTTAAAGCCAGTGATTAGTTTATGATTACAAGATGATAAAAATGAAGGTCATTAGCCACCATTTTTACCTTAGCATAACGGTGCTAGGAGATAAATTATTCTTTTTCTCTGTGGTAATTGTTATATGGTAATGATGCTAATGATGATGATAAAGATGATACTCTTTGATCTGTATCCCCAGAGAGGTCTTCCCCCCACTCCCCTGGGGTAAATTATGGAACAAATTTATTTCCAAAATCAAAATTCTAATGGATGTACTTATAATTCTTGGCAAATAAATGCAACCAGACTTGAACTAAGACTCTTAAACTTAGAAAACCACGCTTACTTATAGCTGGGTAGTGATGCAAGCAGATGAGCAACTTTAACATTTGGTTTCAAAAGACCTCAGGGAGATACATCTGGTCAGCCCATTATTTCTCTTAAGATGACTAAGGGAAAACATATTCTGTCTCACATAGAATAATTATGGGATTCTGCAGGACTGGACAACCAACTGTATTTGATGATAAGTGAGGTATGGTGTCTTAACTTAAGGTAGATGATAAACATCAAAGCAGGTCCTATTAAACGCTAAATGTGGAGACATAATTTAGTTAGTGAAAGGGAAGTAAAAGCAATCTTATGTAAATAACAGGAAACTGTGTTCCAGTTTTACGGATATTTAGAAGTAGGAAAAACCTTAACTCAAAAAGAGTAAAAGTAACTTAAATGTTGCTTAGGAACCATCAGAGGAAGCCTAGATTGACTTGAGCAGCACCATGGAGAGCTCTCTGGAACTCAGTTGCTGTAGTGGGTCCTTTTCTCCTTTGCAGTTCTGTTTCTCTCTAGCTATCAAGTCCTTTAAAGAAGGCGGGTCTCTTAGAATAACTTGAGGTTGCTGCAGAAGTAGGGCTTTCCTGCATTGTCCCTGAATCTCACAGTTTATGTGTTTGAGTTGCCAAGCTTCTCCCTACAAGAGTCCCTGTTTTTCATTATTCAGCTCTTGTTTTTAGAGTTGGTGGAATTATTTACTGGAAGCTCATGTGTTGGTATTAAGAATAGAATTATCCCCTCCCTTTTCTTTTCCCCTGGAGACTTCCCATAAGGTTATTTATAACCTAATTTACAAGCACAAAACATTCTTAAGTTATATACAATAAGAGATAATTGATGTACTATGATTTGAGTTTTATCATGAAGCCGTATAAGGAAGAGATCTACTTTTTCTCATCCAAGCAAGCTTCTGGGAAAATCATATTTTGATTATCTGCCTTCTTCATAAAGAGATTTTGGAGAACAATTACATAAGATAGAGTCCAATCAGAGTTTTCTCTTCTCTTGACAACTGCTAGGATAGGTTAGACTTTAGAATCAAGCATTCCTGGACTTAAATCTTGCCTCTATCATGTCCAGATTTTAATTTTGGATAGAATACTTGGCTGATCGAAGTCTTTGTTATCACATCTAAAAATAGGGCTAAAGCTTCTACCTGGTATTGTTATAATTATATGAATTGACATACATGAAAGAAATTGGCATGGTACCCAGTCCTATAAAGTTAAAATCAGCCTTGGTCATTCCTTTCTTTTTTGTCCTATGCTCAAAAAGAGAATGTAAGTAGACTTATGTAACAAGAATATTAACCCTTCAGGCTGAAATGTGTTTTTTATATAATGTGATTAATCAGCCAAACCTGGCATGTCATACAAAACTCACCAACTGAAGTTTGATATGAGGAACATACACCACCCTCATTTTCTGAAAATAATGTTCCTTTTAAAAAACTGTTAGGCAGTCATAGGCAGTTTTTCTCTTAGAAGTTTATAGCCACTGCCTCTGGCCTTCCAGGTTATAAGATAATGATTAGAAATGATTATAATAGGTATTAGCTCTTTACAACAAATGGAAATCACTGGTTTATTCCTAGGGTATAAAACTTGAGATTTTCACTTTTGGGAATGTCACAAATATTTTCTACTGAAACCACATTAAGAGATTTGATAGACATGATTAATAAACACATATCTCCTCACTGCTCTCTACTAGATGAAGAGACCCTCAATGGTAAGAAAAACACTCAATTCAGTGAACTCACCAGATGGCAACAAGGAGGGTCATACCATTGGCTCCGGGTGGACTAAAGGCATATGGTAGAACTTTGATTATTAAAACTTCCACCTGACATGAAATAGGGTAGGATTCTCTTCAGAGACCATACCATGGAGGGTTCAATACCTCAAGCATTTGAAGGATTCTGGATAAGTAGTCATCAAAAAGACTATGAGAAAGTTATCTAATGTATTACAGAAATACTTTCTTGAAAAATGGCGATAATAAGATTTGGAAATAATACTGGCCACGTTGTGGCATTTTAACGTTAGAAGGATGTTGGGCACAATTATTGTAACGAGTGTCACACTTGGAATGGCAGCATAGGGGACGCCTAGTACTCAGGAAGTTTTGGATATAATTATTAAGCCGTATGTTCCTATGAGAAATATAAATGGGAAGACAATAAAGGTATTAAAATAGTCAACCAAAAGAAATCAAAAGGATGAGGGCAGCTATCCCAATATAAGCTTAGGAAACCATGTCTGCTTTCTTCACTTGAGCCAGTTCTCAGACTCCAAATCATGAACTGAAGAAGAATATAGATCCCCATGAGAAAAGACCCTGCAATACCAAGGGTATATAATTACTTCATCAGTTGTTTTCAAAGAGATTTACAGTCATTCACTTGGGGCATTCATGGGAATAAGGGGGTTGCCCAGCCATTTAAAGGTCTGTTGGACACAGGAAATAAGCCGATATCAATATCCAGAGACCTGGAAAACCGTTATTAAGCCCTCCTTCCCCTTACATTACAGTGGGAATGAATAGGTGCAAAAATATGAACAAATGGAGTATTAGCTGTGATCTGATTCACAGGTGGTGGACTGAATCCATAGCCCAGTTCTTGGGCTCATTGTCATTGTCTGGGAAAAAATTCATTGTAAGAAGGAAGTGCATTGAGATCAGTAGCATCTGTGAGAGCTGTGATTTGTCTCACTATCCTGCTTTAAGTTCCTCTCCACAAAATAATATGAACATATATGAAGCAAATGAATCTGAGTGGTATAAAGGGTGAACTGTAATGGATAATGTGGTGTGCTCTTTAGATCCCTTCCTTAGGACCAAGGCAGTTATACTCCCAGGTGTCAGAAATGCTTGCTGCTGATAGCTCAAGCTGAGTCCCTCTCCAAGAATTGCCTTTGCTTAAAGGGAGCTACTTTGCCAGAGTTTATGTCCCCAGGGAACATAAGTAAATATAATGTGATAGCTTCAATGCACAAGTACAAATATTGTACCCATTTCCTCCATTATGGACAATTCTGAGAGGCTCAACTCCAGAGCTTTCTGTGGAGTTTCCTCTGTTGTAACTGCATCATAGTTGAATGTCTCCCTCTGCCTAGTTTCTTTCTTTTCCTTATGAGTTTTGTTCCTGAAATCACTCCCTGATAAAATTTCTGTAAGCAAATACTGGTCTTGGTATCTGTTACCTAGGAAATGCCACTTAAAACACATAGCACTATTTATGATATTTATTATAAATTTATGAATATATTGATAATTTTAAGGCTGAAAAATTGTGACCCACATAATAGGCATATAGTAAGGAAATAGAGTGAAACAGATTTCTATGAAGGATGATCTTTCCGTGTTAAGAGTAATATTTGCAAAGTGTAATAATATGAACAATCATTATGCATAATATTAAGTAGAATATGTACAATATAATCAAATGTAAAATATTGTCACATTGATGTAAGTAATACATTCAAAGACAGAAGAAAAGGCATTGGAATGGGCACAATGCTTATATGAGACTAATAGGACTATGGTGAAATTTTCTTTTTTATTTTCTGTATTTTACACATTTTGCTATTTGGAACATAATATTTTCACCCTAAAAACTTTATTTCAAAAAGACATGATATATGGTAAAAAGTAAAGCAAATTATTTTGCAAATAAATATACAATGCATTGTGTTGAAAAGTTTAGTCTTTATTTCAAAAATAATATTAGCATAGTTTGATGAGCAAATTAATAGCATCAGGCAGTTGCAGCTACTCATCTTAAGAAAATTATGCATTGCAAATACATATAACTGTGGTGGGTCACATTTGGGACCACAAAGGAAATTTATAGCAAGACCTGAGGAAGCAGAGTTAGTGAAAATGTAAATATGCCTTAGAGAAAAATATCAGACATCTTTTGAAAAGCATGTTTTATGAAGTTATCAGATATATATAAAATCCCAAATATTATGCTAATATTGTACCTGGCATGTACTGATCCGTTTTTGGTAGAGGAAAGGAAAGAAGTTGAATTCAGTCCAGTAGCCATCAATAGGCACCATTTAAAAATAGTTTTATGAAAATCTAGAATAAGATAGCCATGAATGAAGTTAAAACAAAAAAAAGGAAAAATTACATCTTATGAAGACACTCATGCTTTTAAACAATATGCATTGTTCTTGTCTGTTAGTTATATTCTTATGTTATTAAAATCAATTCAACAAATGGCAAAATAAATTTTACAGGATTCTCTTTGGGTATGTGGAGAGATGTAGGGAGGGAAACAGCATGAGCTAAAGTATAGAGGCAAAAATGCATATATTGCATTATGGGTATCATAATGAGTCTAGGCTGTCTGATGTGAAGAGTTGATCAAAGGAAGGCAAGCAAGATAAAGTGAAGAAGTCATCTGTTAGATAGGGGTCAAAATGTGATGAACTTTGAATTTAAACTCTATTTTATGAAGAATGGAGAATCAGTGACGTCTTGAGTAGAGGAACAAATCGTGAAAAATGGACAAGAGAAAAATTAATGTGACACCATTCATTTGTTTATGCTTTCACCCTATAAATACTCATAAAATGGGATAATTTTAAAGAAGAAAATTCAAGAAGTAAGAAGTTTAGAGACTTTCATAGCAATCCAGCCCAGAGATGCTAAAAATCCATATTAGTGCAGGCCAAGTGATAATGAAAAGGAAGGGAAAGGTAGTTTTGTCTTTGTCCTCTCCTATTCACATTTTTCTTCTGTCCTCATTTAAATCTCTGTTTCATCTCACCTTGGTTACCTCAGAACATAAGGACATTGCCTTGCCTTTAGCCTGCCCCTGTTTAGTCTCTCCTGTGCATGGTGATCACAATTGTCTTCTGAAAGCATGCTCTCTCTCACAGTCACTCTCTCCAGTCCACTGGTTTTCTCATCTTGTTTCTTCTGCATAGACTAGAAGTAAGGGCTCTGCCATACTGTGTGTACCTGGAACTCATCAGACTTAACTTAAGTGAAATAAACCAGGAGTCTTGGCAAAACAACAGTTTGCGACCTAATTTAGAATGCTGCTTAAAGAGATTCTTTGAAAAAAGAATTAAATAACTTGTTATGCATGCTAAAATCTCTTGTGGAAAGGATTTGCTTGAGAAGGTTTATGTTTGCATTTGCTCTGTATCTGATGATAAATTGTGTTTATTATATTAATGTACTGTGCATTTACAGAGAAGTTCATTAATAGCATAATATCTTACATGAAGTTTTAATAATAACATTTATTTTCTTCTAAAATCTGATCAAATGTTGGTAAATCATAAGCAATTACTTGTGTACTTTAAAGGTTTAAGGGTTACAAATTCACAGTTGGACAACTTATTTTTCATTTAGACTTTCTAGACCAATAATTTAGTGCACATGAGTGAAAAACTGAGTGTTAAAATATCAGAGAGCACCTAAATGTGATTGTTCTCATTTAATAGGGATTCTATTTCTTGGCATTTTATGTTGAACTGTTGGCTATGCTATACAGATCTAAATCAGTTTTAGCAGATAAGGAAGCACATGCTGTGTTAGATCCTGCAATGAAAAGTTTAGTGCAGACATGTCTAGAATATTAGAATTTTAGCACTTGAAGGAAACTTAGAAATTGCAGAACATCTTGTGTACACATAACTTCCAGGCACTGTGGCTTATGCCTGTAATCCCAGCACTTTGGGAGGCTGAGGCATGTGGATTGCTGGAGCCCAAACGTTCGAGACCAGCCTGGGCAACAAAGCGAGACCTCGTCTCTAAACAAACAAACAAAAACAAACGAAAAAAACACAAGGTAATGCAGCTTTTGTTTGTGCACATTCAGAGCATGCTAGTGTACTACTTCACGTAGCAGCTCTTTTCATCTCTGAGTTTGGCAACAAAAGTCTTTCCTAAATTTAGCTAAAATCTTGAACACAGGATTAATGCCACTCTACTGAATGCGCTGTCTTGTATGAAACAATTTTTCAAAGACATAGGCAGCCCGCTTCTTTGAACACTGGAAGCTATCTGGTATTTTTCATTTTTATAATTTTTTTCTCCAAATGTTTACGATCTGTTCTCTATCCCTTTCTCTTCATGACATAGTTTTAAAATAGAGTATTATTCACCTTCTAACTCACAACGTTTTGTCAGTTTATCGTCAATCCTAGGGACTGAATGTTTGTGTTTGCCCCACCCCTAAATTCACAGGCAGAAACTCTAATCCCCAGTGGGGTCGTTGGAAAGTAATTGGGTCATAAAGGTGGAGCCCTCCTGGTAAGATTAGTGCTTTTATGAGGAGAGACACACAAGAGAGTTTGCTTTGTCTGTCTTTCTCTCTTCCACATGAGGAAATCAAGAAAACCCTCGCCAGAACCTGGCCGTGCCTGCACCCTGATCTTTGACCTTCCAGCCCCCATATCTGTGATAAATAAATGTTGTTTAAACCACCCAGACTATGATATTCTTGTTATAGTTTTTCATACTAAGATACCAAAGTAGGAAAGTAATCACTCCACATGTGTTTTGATCAGTGTGGTGCACATTTCCCACTATTAGAAAAGTATCTTATTGAAAAGCTAAAGACTGTGTTAATTTAAACTTTCAAATGCTCTGTAAAACTGAAAACAACATATGAAAGGAAAAGGAAGTAAAGAGCCATAAGATCTTACTTAGGGAAAGGACTGAGAAGAAAGATATCCATAGAAGGCCTTTTGAAAGAAAGAAATGCATTGTTGGAAGCATTATAGACGAAGAAACAGTTGATGAAGAGATGATCATATACTTGAGGCATTTGAGTATCAGGAAGTAGGTTAGTTTAGTTGTATCTTAGTATTCATGAATAAATAGGAAATAAGGTTGGAAAATGTAGTTGAAGCTAAATAGTAGAAGGACATAAATGCTACTGTAAAAAAAAGAGTAAGTTTTGTTTGTTTGTTTTTGTAGGAGAGTTTTTGACTTGACAGGACAAGTGTATTTTAATAGATAAATCTAGTGTCCCTATGATAAAGAATGGATTAAACAGGGGAAGATATTATAACAGTTGCAACATGCAGTTGGTTCACTTTAAGTATGTCAGCAGCCATATTTCTTACAAATACTGCCTGATGATGGAATTCATAGGTAGCAAGGAGCCTGAGCATTAAAACAGATCGATGAAGCAGTTTTTGTCAAGAGCATGGTGTGACCAGTTCTCACGCATCGTCCTACATGGAGAATGGCTATTAGACCTGAAGATGCATCACCTTCACTTAGTGAAATGCTCATAACCTCTGCACACTGGACATTTACCAAGTCATACAGGGAGAGCAGAGTAAAAACTGTGCAAGTGCCGCCTGTCAGAAAAAGAAATACAGTTTATCACCATCACAGTGTTGTCTTGTAATATTCCATTGTCTCCTTTCATATCACTTTTTCTTATTTCTTTGAAATAGAATTTTAAATGGGCTGCTAATAAAAGTGTGTAAATTTAGTTCTTTTTTTTTTGTCCATTTCTATTCGTGTAGGATCTTTCATCTCATCTCTGTTCCTGTGGAGCTATTATAAGAGACAGATAAGAGACTGGATTCTTGAATTCATTGTGTAGTGTTTAATCTTCAGTGGAGTCCCAGTTATCCAAGAACCTTGTCTAATGTTCTGTTTCAATGTTTTCAGTGCTCTAGCAGGGAGAAGAAGGAATGAGTCATTTTGAAGTCAAGCTTTATGCCACCTAAAACTATCTGTTGTTCAGATTCATGTATGATTGCTTGTTTGGAGAATTGCTCATTCCCTGCTGGCTGAGCATGAAGGTCAGCCCTATCTTCAGTAATATTTTCTCCAGTTCTGCTTCCCTTTGTCTCTTTCCATAGCTCCAAAATGGTCTTTGCAGTCCAGCTAATATTGAAGTGGAACTAGACTGCAGACTGTGCATATCCAAATGATAGCATATACTTTCTTCTTAATGTTAATATCTGAGACCAGCACATACTTTCTTCTTTATGTTAATATAGGAGTAGTTCAGCCAAACTAAATGGAGTTAATACTAGGGCTTCAAAGGTTACTTCATTTGCTAGCATTAGAGCAGGGTCAAAGTACTTTAGTAAGGAGAATGTATATGTGAGTGTATATATACACACACACACACATATATTCTCAAATATATATATCATATATATTCTCAAATATATATATATGTGTGTGTGTATATATATATTCATATTTGAGGCAGAGTTTCACTCTGTTGCCCAGGCTGGAGTGCAGTGGCACAATCATGGCTCACTGCAGCCTCATCCTCCTGGGCTCAAGTGATTCTCCCACCTCAACCTCCTGAGTAACTGGGAATATGGGCATGCACCACCACTCCTGGCTAACTTTTTGTATTTTTGTGCACCACCATGCCTGACTAATTTTTTGTATTTTTATAAAGACAACGTTTCGCCATATTGCCCAGGCTGTTCTCAAACTCCTGGGTTCAAGTGATCCTCCCTTCTCAGCCTCCCAACGTTCTAGGATTGCAGGCGTGAGCCACACCATGCCTTGCCTAGAATCTCAATCCTATCTAAAATGTTATCATTACCTCTGTTTGCACAAGCAAATGGCAATTCTAACTCCAGCTCACACGTCTGTTAAAGGAGCGGGAAATGGGGAGCTGTTGGTCAAAAGAGACAAAGTTTCAGTTATGCAAGATGAATAGTTCTGGAGGTCTCATGTACAGCATGGTGACTATACTTAATAGTAACTGTATCATACTTGAAATTTGCTAAGAAGGCAGACTGTGTTTTCACCACACACACATACAAATAGTAACCATATGAGGTGATGGATATGTTAATTATCTTGATTATGGTGATTATTTCACAAAGTCTGTGTCTACTAAAACCCTAAGTTGTACACCTTAAATAGATACAATTTGTATTTGTCAATTACACCTCAATACACCTGGGGGAAAAGAATCCAATAATCTTTTAAGTGGTTGTTTCCAGAAGATTGTCAGGGAGTGAAACTCCAAACTCTGCTGCTAAGACACCCGGGGATGTATTGGAAGTCTACCAGTAGTGCTTTTTTTTTTTTTTTTCTTTTTTTTAATTGCCTTAGCCTCATTATGAGGAACTTGGTATTATTTTTCTTTCTTTGACACTTAACTTGATTTAATATTATATCAAGTAAGATACTTAACTCTTCGTGAAGATTAAATAGAAGAGATTACAGTTACATGCCAGAACCCCCTTTTCACGATTTACTGCCAGTATCTTATAGTTAACTTTTCATAATATTTATTTGGGAAATTATTTCTATTCTTTTAAAAATTATTCTTGCAGCTCAGTCACTTTCTTTTCTAATTTGTCTAATTGATTCCTGGTCTTGCTGCAGGGTTAATATCCCAGATTGGGTTCACTTAACTTTTGACTTAAACCTTCAGTTTCTTGTTTAATTCACCTACCTTTTCCCCTTGGTTTTTGCATCTATAGTGCTCCTGATCTTTCCTGGTAGGCTTTTATCTCCTTTTCCTATTTGAGAATACTTTGAAATAATTACATGATGATTTTTCCTCCAGTTCTTTCACTATTTGTGCTTTTCTTTTAAAAAATATTTTCCTGTCATTTTAAATAAAATCTCAGGAGTAGGGGAGACAAATACATGTTTTCAGTCTGTCACTTTAAATCAGAAATACCTATTTGTAATGATACTTACTTTATCAAAGGCATTCTGGCAAAATATAGAGTAAAACATCTTATTTCAATTAGAAAGGAAAATCCATGGAGGCAGGCATGGTGTCTTACACTCACTAGGGGAGTGGCAAAAATGGCATTTAACAAATATTCCTTAAATTACTTTATCATCAATAAAATATGATGTCTTAACCTAAATTAAAAAATTACAAAAGTGAGTGTTGTTTGTATAGTTGGTGAATACTGCATGGCTATGAGTATGTGAAGTAGTATATTCTTAGTATGATACTGAGCTCTGGTTTAATATTCAAATTTGATCTCTTTCCCACTTATCAGTGAATACAAAAATTATAGGTAAGTAGAGTAAGCAGTAGATTTGAAACTGTGGTAGGGTCCATGCTTACCTTGATCAACAACAGCTTGATTACATCAGCCTTTAAACTTTCTGTGCCTCAGTTTCTTCAGGTATAAAATTAAGATCATACAATGACAGGTTTGTCTAAGGCATTATGGGTATTCTATAAATCCAGACCAGCAAGGATTTTTTGTTATCTATTGTTTCTTTATATGGTTAAGAGTTTTTTGAATTAGTAATTTTTTAGTTGTATTTTTTTCCTACTAATTTTCTCAGTCTTTAGATAATGAATCTTTGACTTAGGTATATGGTTTATCATTTTCATGGTGGCATATTAGCCATTTTTGGGTTAAAGGAAAAATTTCACACTAATATTATTTGCTTTATGAAGATGAAAGATTTAAAATGATAAAGTAATTTGTCAGCTTTGGGGGTAAGGAATTATTTTATTAAAAATCATCTTTGATTTATCTTTTAGAGAACAACATAAGATTATATTTGAAGGATATTTTTAATGTACATAGTGAAAAGAAGTAGATTTTGTTCTTTTTTGTCAAATTGATATAGCAGTAATAGTAGTAGAGAGATAAATATTAGAATTTGGAACTAACAGAGAGATAAACATAGATCAATGGAACAGAATAGAGGACGCAGAAATAGACATATACAAATATGTCCAACTGATAATTGAGAAAAGTACAAAAGCAATTAAACAGGTGAAGTATAGCTTTTCAACAAATGTTGCTGGAAGTAATTGGAAAATCATAGGCAAATGAAACAAAAGAACCTCAACTAACAGCTCAAACCTTAGGCGAAAATTAATTCAAATGGATTATGTATTTAAATGTAAAACAGCAAACTATAGAATATTTTGAAAAAAATAGGAGACAATCTTTAGGATCTATGCCTGGGCAAAGAGTTCTTAGACTTGATGCCCAAAGCATAATCAATAAAATAAAAAAATTGGTAAATTGAACCTCACCAAAATTTAAGAAAAAATTTACTCTGTGAAACATCCTGTTAAAAGGATGAAAAGACAAGCCACCGATAGGGGGAAAATGTTTGCAAACCACATATATGACAAAAGACTTTTATCTAGGGTAATATAAAAAAATCATTAAAAACTCAACAGTGAAGAAACAATAAGAATATGTTTAAAACACACGAAGAAACATTTCACAAAGGAAGAGATACAGATGGCACATAAGCACATGAAAAGATGTTCAACATCTTTGCCACTAGGGAATGCAATTAAAACCACAATGATATATTACTACATACCTCTCAAAATCATTTAATTTTTTTAAAAGTGAAAATAGTAAAGGCTAGCAAAGATGAGGAGGAACTGGCTCTCTCATTCCTTGTTGGTAGGAGTATAAAATGGTACAGGCACTCTGGGAAACAATTGGCTGTTTTCTGTAAAGTTGAACATGAGACCATATGATTCAGAAATTGTATTCTGGAACATCTAATGCAGAGAAATGAAACCTTATTTTCACACAAAAACTTGTACACAGACATTTATAGTGGCTTTATTCATAATAGCCCAAAACTGGAAGTAACTCAAATGTCCTAAAATAGGTGAATGGTTAAAGCTGTAATACATTTATACCATAAAATACTACTTTGCAGTAGAGAGAAAAAACAAAAAAGCTATTGATACATACAACAATTTTGTGGATATCAAGGGCATTATGGTAAGTGAGAAAAGCCTATCTCAAAAGGCAGCATACTGTATCATGTACATAAAATTCTCAACAAAATCCATCAAAATTACAGAGCTAGAGAAGACATTAATGATTACTAGGGGTTAGGAATTGAGGTCAGATAGGTTAAGTGTTACTCTGAAGGGGTAGCATGAAGGAGCCCTGTGGTGATAGAACATTTCTGTATCTTGAATGTGGTAGTGGTTACACAAAGCTACATAGGTAATAAATTGCCTAGAAGTACATAAATGAAAACATTCACAAATGAGTGCTTACAAAACTGGTGGCATGTGAATAGGCTCTGCAGATAGTACCACTGTCAATTTCCTGGTTTTAGTCATTATTGTAGTAATTTCATTGGGAGAAGCTGGGCAAGGGGTGCATGGGACCACACCCAGCTCAGTTTTTGCAACTTCCTGTGAATCTATTATAATTTCAAAATGAAAAAATAAATAAATCGGTAGATAGATTCAGGTACTTTCTGAGTGGTGAAAGGTAAAAATATACAGTCAGCATCCCACCACCAGCATTGTACCAATACAGAGTACAGCAGGCACAATAAATACTTGTTGAATGAGAAGAAAAAAAAAATTTTGTTAGAACACAATGAAGAACATTTTTGAAGAACACCATGGCATTACCTTCAGAAAGTATTTTTGTTTTGCATCATTAAAAGAAGTAGAGTATTTTGTTACTGTTTTGTTTTTGGTCAAATCTGTATGGCAGAGAGAATACAAGGGACAAAAGCAGAATTCTTCAAAGTAAAATCTACCAATTTGCTAACTTTTACAAGTGAAGGATTTTTTTATTTTTTTTTTAAATGTGAGGATTTTTTTAGGATTAATACATAAATCTTAAAATGGAACTTACCATTGGGTACACACATATATACCCATACAAACATGAACACATATAAGTCTCATGTTCAAGGAATGTGAAACAGATGGTAGAAAAAAAAGAAATATTATCAAAATCTGATCTAATGACAATCTACATGGATGAGATCGGTTAGAGTGTTGAAGATGAAGATGTTGGGTAAAAGGTCTCATATTTTGTCTTCAAAAATCTCTGGAATCTACCTAGTTGAGCTACACTATCTATTCTAAAGAGTAGAGATTAGGTTTCAAAACAAAATGAAGATTGAAATATCATAAATATGTCACATACTTCCATGTTTAAAATGACATGCATTGCCCCAGTGTCAGATTCTCATGTTCTGTAAAACAGGTTATTGAACCATCTTTTTTTCTACTTTCAGAATTGCTTTGTTCAGTTAGGTATCAAGGGTGGGTGGAAAGGCAAGGCATGTAATCTTTTTCACTTCTACTCATAAAATCAAGGAAAAAGTCAAAGAGCTAGGGAAGTCTCTTAATCACACAAACACACACCCATATACACAGCAACTGTTGGAAACAACATTTCTTTATTCAGAAGATCTGTTCTTTCTAGAGGATTTTATGCAATAGTGATATGGCCGGGATGGAGATTTTTTCTTTGTATGACTGAGATTGTGGAAGGAAAGACTGCAGATGTGTGTGGTTGTCCTGATGTGTACGCTGGGACAAACAGAGATGCTTGCATATCTTCCACATGCATATTAGTAGACCAAATACTAGCATAAACACTCCAATTCCATTGTAAAATTTGAGGAGTGGAAGCATTGAATGCACAATAATGCTAGGGGGAGACAGTAAGTGCTAATCACTGACATCTCCACTCCCATGAATTGCATCATGGTTCAACAACTTGTCAATTATTATCTCCTGAGAAGCTTTATTTGTTGGAGTACTTTGTAGCAATGTGAAATAAAACTTCTAGAGAATAGCTTTGGGTGATAATTACTTTCCAATAAAGTCACAGGGGGTAAAGCAAAAGGAGGAAGAATTTTACTCAGGCCATCTGAATTTCCTGGTGTTTTAATTAGAATCTTCTCCAATTAACCAAAATTAATAAGTTTCTGTAAGATTTTTTGCAGTAAATGCAAGAAAGACTCAGTAAAATCTTTGAAGCATTGAATTAGATGTTCTTTTTTGTGTTTAGAGGTACATTCATTAAGTGTTTCTGGATTTTGAAAAGAGGGTAATGATTCCAAGCTAAATGCTTGCTTCCTTCTTGTTGTGTTAAATAAAACTAACAGGTAAGAGGAAGTAGATCTTCTCAGATTAGCTAAACTGAGGTACCATCCCCCTTTCCCCTCACCTTTTCAGGAAACATTTGGAGACAGAATTAGAGTTCCTCATCAGCAGTTTCAGACTGAGGGGCTGCCTACACGCTGAGCCCCAGTCTTGCTGTTGTTCATGTGTGCTTTTTTGAAGAACATGTGCCTGAAACATCTTTAGATCCTCTCAAGCTATCTTTATAATCTACTGCCTCACAATCCATATGGACACCACACAGTTCTGAAAGGAGGTGGTAGAGCTAAAAGCGTTCTGGCAGATGAGTGGAAATCATCCCTCTGGCTCAGTAACCTCCCTCTTCTCTCCAACTCCTTAGTCAAGCCAGCTCCATGATATTGGTCAATAACTTAAATTAGAGAGAAAATTGTGTATTCTTATTATTTTCAAACATACAGATTTCTGTGGCACTTAAAAATGCCTTTACATGTATTCACGAAACTTTTATATATATATACATTTTTTTTTTTTTTTTTTTTCTGTCTTTCTGCTTTTCTACATCTCTACCCTGACCTGAGCTATCCCACCTCAGGAACATCTCCATGTGTGTGGCCTACAGACACTTGAAATTCACATCAGTCTCTCAAATATAATTCTTTTCAGTTTGTAGTACAATTAGTGGTCTGTCAACTAACCCAGATTAAACTGTGTCAGACTGCTTTCAGCTATTCTCTCCCCATGTCCCCTCCGTATTCAATTGTTCACGAAGCTGTAGAGCCTCATGTCACTCATATGTTCAACATGGGTACCTAGTTTTTCTTTATAGTTAACCCCTTGGTATAACTCTGATTTGGACTCTGGTTACTTGCCAGTACTGACAGCTTTGACTTGATATCTCCAAGTTCACTTCTCTCTACTTGAAATCAAGTAAAGTAGAGAATTTTGCAAGTATTTATCAAACAACCTTGGCAGGCCAAAACATAAAATCACTGTTTTCTGCTCTAAGAAATGTGCACCAAAGACACCCACGACCCTAATTCTACTCAGATCTCCATCAGTTCCCAAGTCTGACTCCAGTGCTTACCCAGCCCTGACCCTCACTGCCTTAACCCAGAGGTAGATGGCCATGATGCGAATTGGGGGAACCTGGTATATGGATGTCTGTCTCACACATTACTTAGTCATTAAAAAAAGCAAAACTAAACTAAAATAAACTAAACTAAGACTCTAGTTGCTACTGCTGTTTTTTCTTTACTTGTGACTCAATGTCTCCACATTAAACTGGTCACATTAAAATATAAATATTAAAATGTGAAGTTTCTATATCAAGCCACATGCCCCTACTAAATTAATGTTCCCACAGTACAGCTTCAACATGGTGTCACTCCCTTCTCAAGAATACCCAGTGCCTTTAAGATACGCACAAACCTTTCTGTGAGGCAGTTGGCACTATCCAGGTAGGCTTCACATTGTCTTCTCAGCTGTGCTGCCAAGACTTCCTCACACTTACCTTCAACTCCAGACAAACGGTTCTGGCAACTGGATCCTAGAGGTGGCCTGCTCTTTCTTATCTCTGTTCCTACTGCCCCTTCCTGGGACACTCTTCTACCAGATTCTTATTGACACTCCCAAGATCCATTCCTAGTGCTATCTCTTTTGTGAGTTCTTTCCTCATCCCTCCAACTTTTTAATCTCCCATTCTTTCTCTTCTTTAAGCTTCTTAATACCTTATGGAAGTTATCCTTCCTTGCTTTATGTTACTTATTCTCTACCTGAATATAAACTTCTTCAAGGTAAATACTACTTCATTCACATTCCTCTTACATTTCCTATCTTGAGTAAGTCTTACTAAATATTTGTTAAGTTTAATTAATGCTTAGAGTGCTATATAGTTTGTCTTTGTGCCGATTTCTTTTAAAGAATGTGATATTTTTCTATTATACATATTTGTAAATGTGTATACGTGCATGCATGTGTGCAGTACATTGGCCTCTTCGAACATTTGCAAAATATAAAATGTACAAAGAATAAAGTAAGTCATCTATTATTACACAAATTTAATCAGGTTAATATTTTGATGTATTTTTTCCAAGTCTTTTATATTATGTTTTAAATAAATTATTTTTCCTAATTATAAACCTAATATTGTATTTTGATTTTTTTTAATCATTGGGAATTCTTTGAAAATGCTGCTTACTGACTCTTTGATATTACATATTATAAATACATTATCCACATATTCTTTTGTTGAAGTAAATTTAAATTGATTCCAACATTTTTCCGAATTACAAAACGTAAAAATGAAACAAACATTCTTGCACAAAACGTTTTGCCCAAATTAATGATAATTTTCTTATAACTGATGTCTGGAAGCAACATTAGGGATATAACGAGTATGTTTTGAAGTTTATTTCAATAATATTTTACCCACGTATGGTCTCTCCTCAGAATAAGACAGTTCCTGTCTTACCAAACCCTCGCAGCATTGTTTCATCATTAAATTCAATCTTGGCTAGTTTCACATGCCTGATGTAGGCAGAAGTGTCCTGGAATATCCACTAAAGACTTTAGCCTGATTCTTACTGTAATTTGTTCCTCTTAGTTTCTCTAGCCTACATTCTGCCACTTACCTCCCCTTTGGCAATTTTAGGTGTGAGAACATCAGCACTTCTAAATGTGTGTTATCTAAAGTAGTTTGAAAGTCAAGTAGGAGACCCAATCCATTATTGATATACTAGCTGGAGTAATAGTAAGGCCTTCCTGCTGTCAGCTGACAAATTGGAGCTACAAGTCTCAATACAGTCCATAGCAAATTAATACACTCACTTCTTTGATTAAAAATGACACAATTATTTGTGATCCTTACTGTGCATTTAGTTTTAATAAAGGAGCCCGACTTAGGAACACATTTTTATAAGGTGGTAGTTTTTACTCTGTGTTCTCTCCTGCTGTTGTACTTGATTGAGACTGGTGCTTCCTAGACTGTGAGGTGGTGTGAGAATGACTTTGTGTCACATTCTGTAGGCTATTTTACTCCTGATTGTATCAGGCACACACCAGCAGCAGCTGACTTAAGCCCTGCGCCTTCCTGTTGAGGTGTGTGACTGTGACTTGCTTACATCTGTTATCAGCCATCTCTGGCAGAAAAGGTTGACTGGTGAGAAGGCCATGTATGTTTTGCTCACAAAAGAGAGATCTTCTTGCCCATTCAGTTATGATGACTAAACATGTTACAGATTAGTTTTTAGTGTTGATTTTACTTTGAGAAATAGTTAGCTAGGTAAAATGAGCTCTTTAGCTATGTAAAATTCCCTCTGTCAAGGGAGAATATTTTATATAGTATTCTACTTTAAGTTGTGTATATTTTAATGTACTCAGGACTCAGACATTCCACTTCATATGCAAAGTTGATGTCATTGAATCACTAATAGAACAGCAGTCACCAAAGCTGAGAGTTTTTTCCTGGTATAGTGATCTATCCATACAAATAAGTTAACAGCGTATCAAGGGTCCAGGCTTGGGCAGGGGGTGGGTTGTGTTTGAAGTGCTGTTAGGCAGCACCAAATGATCAACTGTAGGCACAGAAAAACTGTAACAAAAGAATGATTTGTCAATAATTAGAACATGCTTCAGATTTTGAGACAGCTTAATGATGTCTGGCCCCCACACATCAGAGGCCCTGTGCATATAGTCATAATATACTCCTGTAGGTTTTTTACCCATAATAATTCCTCTGCTTTATTTGGTAATTCTGGATATGTGGCTGAGACTGAGAGGCAGGGATACCTTTGCTGATACAGACGCATTATCTAATAGGTAAGTGGATTTATTACTGGAATCTGGGAGTCAAGAATGTTATAGATTATTTCAGTACATGTATTCAAAACAGAGGAGAAAAAGAAAAAAAAGAGTAACATTGTGTCCTCCCTGCCATTACAGGCATGGTGGCTCATGTCTGTAATCCCAGCACTTTGTGAGGCCGAGGCAGGTGGATCATGAGGTCAGGAAT
This sequence comes from Mandrillus leucophaeus, assembly GCF_000951045.1. Classification (NCBI taxonomy): domain Eukaryota; kingdom Metazoa; phylum Chordata; class Mammalia; order Primates; family Cercopithecidae; genus Mandrillus; species Mandrillus leucophaeus. The sequence goes on from NW_012104310.1 coordinate 356,961, forward strand.
TCAAAACCAGCCTGGCCAAGATGGTGAAACCCTGTCTCTACTAAAAATACAAAAATTAGCTGGGCATGGTGGTGGGTACCTGTAATCCCTGTAATCCCAGCAATTCAGGAGTCGGGAGGCTGAGGCTGCAGTGAGCCAAGATCTCATCATTGCACTCCAGCCTGGGTAGCAGAGTGAGACTCCATCTCAAAAAAAAGAAAAAGAAAGAAAAGGAAAGAAAAGAAAAGAATTGTTAATTAAAAGTGATAATTAAGTGGTAAAAGAGGAAATGAAGTTACTCATTGTATATTTGGACTATTCATACAGTTTTTTTCAGATTTAAAAAAATTAAAAATTTGGAAATGATAGTCTACATTAAGATTACAATAATGATAAGACCGTTACAAAACTCTCATTTTTCCATAGGCGGGTGACAGTCATGTGCTATCTTGTATGAAGCAAGTGGAACTCATGCCATTGTATGGGCCTGCATTTTTATAAACTGTAGCAGCCCTGAGCACCACGGTGTTTTTTAAAGTTAATTAGAAATAATGCCCAAGTGCAATGATGTTGTTGGATAGTCTCCTCTACAGGTTGTATAAACAAAAACTTAGAGGATTGAATAGACGGACAGTTCTGAGTTGCAGGGAAAATTCCTTCCAATCATCTTGAGTAGAAGTTGAAAACTCTCCCTGTCCAAACTATAAATAGTGATTGTAGAATCACCAAAGCAATGCAGCCAAATCCTTCTGCCTTCAAAATGTTAGTGTGAGACCTGTTCTCCCTACAGTAAATGCCCGCCCACAGTTTAAAGAACACGATTTTGTAAAACCTTAAGAATCCATGGCAGATTTTCTAGTAGTGTGCACTGAGAAGATATGCCACTTGGGCATCATCTCTAATTAACTATAAAACAGCAACAACAACAAACAAACACCCTCAGACAGAAATGAAACAGAGTAAAGCTGCAGGTCTCTATAATGGGAACTGAATTCCCTAAAAGGAGAGTGACAGGGCAAAAGAGAGATTTTCTAGGAGTCACAGTGTTGTGAAGTCTTCTTTAGCCAATATTAACACATATAGAATGGGGAAATTATTATTTTCTTTATAGTAATGGCAGAAAGGACATGCATGCCTCTGGATAGAACACATTCTGTTGACTACACTTAAGAGAAATACATGTTGACACAATTATATTCGTGATGGAAAATTTAAACAATAGCTGGCATTTGGCTGAGGGTCTTAAAGGGATACTATAAAGTATCTAGATGTGAAGCTAGAACATCAATTTTCAATTTAAAAATTAATGCTAAAAAATTGTCTACATTCTAGTGCATATTTGGAATTAAGATTTTAGCATTTGAGAGGGCATAATTATTTCAAAATATATTTGTATTTCAAAAATTGAATATTCTAAAATTTTTTACCTACAAAGCCACATATTAATGGGAAATGATTGTATCGTTTTAATCACTATTTTAAGTGATTTATCATGGTAAATCCATATTATTTCCTAAAACACTTATTAAAATTCAGACACTATTTTTAAGGAATTATGAAAATATAAATATGTGATTCATGTGTATTTCGTTTTAGAGAATGCTCAACAAGTAAAAGCCCTTTAATTATTTTAAAATACAGTGTTGTATATCTCTAGAGACTGATGTCTCCTGTAACAGGAATTGACTCTTCATTTTTTAAGCCATTCAATTATCTTTTTTTCTCTTTTTTCTGATGGCAAACTCTTAAGTGTTAAATAACCTAGTAAGAAAAAAATATTCTTTATTATTGCTTTCCTACATATCAGATTAATTAATTTTTTTTGGGTGGAATTTGGCTTCTACACAATTCCTTGCATCTAATCAAGTTCCTTTAGTGTATGTGTGCCAGGACAGCATGAGATTTTAATGAGGAATGAAAGTTAAGTGGACAGAGGTGGGGCTGCCTCTGTCATGTGTACAATCCCAATTTAAACTCTTATCTCCGTATGAAGGATGAAATCTTTTGTTTTCAATCCATTCATTCAAATATGGCTCATTACCAGTTATAAGTGAGGCACAGAAAAAGACATTCCAATTAGCTGGTAATTAAATAGTTTCCTGGCTGTCTCTTCTCAATTTGGCAGAAGACACTGGTTGGAATGTTTTGGTAAAAATCTTTGCTTTCGTCAGGAAAGCAAGTGAATGGCTTGCCTGGATCTGTCTGTCCACTAGTGATAATAAGCAGCGATTTGGAACTGGGAAAAGCATGACTTTCTTCAGGAATCAGAACCTTCTAGAAGATGAATAAGACCTGTATACAAACAGCTAATAACACATTCTAAAAAAAATGGATACAAGGTACACAAATGCTGTTATACTATCTAGAAAAGATACGCCCAAAAGTCCTAGTTAGGGAACCACGGTGTGGTTAGTACGTCAAGGCAGACCAAACTTAAATTCAAACACATCTGAAGGAAGCTAATAGTGGTGCTCCTGAGGGAATCAGTAATACCAACTGCTACAAAATCACTTCTCTTTAAACCAAATCACTTTCAGAAAGAGTAATATTACATATGTTGTACACTTCTGAGCCATTACCAATAACTATTTTCATAATTCCAGACAGGTACATCAAGTTTCATATTATCTATATAAATCTTGGAAAAAAGTTTGAGAGCATACATCAAGATTCTTAGAGTATTGTGTTTTCCTCTGGTTGGTAAAATTATGAGTGATTTTCTAAATTATACTTTTTTGTATCAAAAATTTCTGGAGTAAGTATCTTTTATATTTCTCCACATAGTGTATTCCTAGTGTCAGGTAGGAATAATGCAATATTTCAGGTCCTAGTATAATTTTTTGGGTAGAGTTATGGAATTAAACATGTAATTTCTAGGTGCTGGGTGCTACACCTTATCACTATATGCTCTTTGCTATGGGGCCTATAGTAGTTGGAGCTAAATGTTTCAAAAAAGTACAAGAAAGTGATTAAACAAAAGTATTTTAAAGGCTGATAGATTTAATTTTAAGTAAGTAAATTATACATACAATTTCTGCTTATGTTCACACTGAAAACACATATTAACACAACTGATTGGTTTAGGACCCTAGACAGTGTTACTTGTGAAATGAGACGAAAGTTGTGGATTTAATTCTCATAGAAAAGTTCATTTTGCTCTCATTTGGAGCCATAAACTGTATCCTGATTGATTGTACCGGAAATTATACTGATTTATTTTCTTCATAAATCAGACAATATTACTTGTAATAGTTCTTATCCTAACACATAAGTTTTGTGTTCCATCAAAACTTATTTAAAAGTTAGAATAATATGCTATGGTTCAGATTCTTTACTTTTTCTTTTTGAATAGTTAGATATGTGAGGCAAACATGTTTTTCTGGAAATATATGAATAATTCACTGATACACACACATGTAATGATACATATAAATACATTTACCCCATAAATGACATCTAACTTTCCATTAATGAAGCATTGAAGCAAGTTAATCTTTGCATTAGGCACAAAGTGCTTTGCTCAAAGGAAAAAAGGGAGTAGAAGCAGGTGAATTAGCAAAACCATTTGGAAGTTAGAAATATTATTACCTTTTTGCAACCCATCTTGGCTGTACTCTTCCTGATTGCCAAGCCATTCTTTTTCATTGTCTCCAGTGAAGAACCGTATAGCCAGCAGAGTCAATGATTGGCATATTGAGTATTGTGATTTTTATTATTACTTTGTACTTTGTAGTGCTATCTAGGGTCAAACAACTGCCGCTTAAACCACACTGTAAAACTACCTCTGTAAAACCAAAAGTGCTTTAGATAGATCTCAATCAATTTAGAGGCTTATTTTGCCAAAGTTGAGGACGTGCCTGAGAAAAGGAGACACAAGCCACAGTAGGATCTATGGCCTGTGTTTTTTTCAGAGAGCATTTTGAGGACTTCAGTACTTAAGGAGGGATGAGTGGGCCGGAGGAAAAGGGGAAAGAAAAAAAAAAAAAACAAGAAAAAACAAGGAAGAATAAGTAGTGAGATAAAAGGTCACATTCTTGTGAAGCTTTGATTAGGTGCTCACTGAATCTACATATTAGGTGTGAAGGTAGGGTCAAGAAGAACAGTCAATTATGCATTCATCTCCTGCTACTTGGTAAATCTGCATTTGTCTCGGCTGGTAGAGGGATGATTTCTAGTCTTTGTCCTGGACCTGTGAAGATAAGCTGTTAATTTATATTGTCAGGATGAGGGAGACCACTTGGGAAGATACGTGGCCTTCTATCTTGCAGCTATTTATTTAGAAACAAAGGTAGTTTTTTGTGTGACTCAGTTTCCAAGCTTAACTTTTCCCTTTGTCTTAGTGAGTTTGATGTCCTGACATTTTATTTTCCTTTCACTCCTCCATGGTCATTTCCACATTTGTCAGATGGGGCTAGTGGTTAATATGGTGGCCCTGTATCTAGAGGGTGTGCTGAATAATTAACAGATATTGTGAGTGATCAGCAATCCTATTAAATGTTGTTCCCATTTTACAGATAAGGACATTATGGGTCAGAGAAGATAAATAGTTTATTTAAATAGTATGTATCTAGGTCTATTCAGTGAACATTTATCTACCTCTTCTGGGACATACACACACACACACACACACACACAGAGCACATTTTTGAAATTCTGGGAATATAAAGATGAATGAGGCACAGTCTGGCTCAGAGTTCAGTACAACAAAAAAACAAAAATCTCTTTGGATAGTTCAAGAACAAATGGATTTAACACAGGAAGTTAGTGTTTAAGGCCTCATTGGAAGACCTAGGGCCGTGGAAGTTAAAGGAGGACTGCTGATGAATCCTTGGTTTTGAGACCACATCCCTGTGGAAGTGAGTCAGAGTCAAGAAACTAGTGTCCATCTTGGCTGCTGCTGTCCCAGAGGCCTCTCACCTCCTAAGTGACACCTAGAAAGAGGAAGGTGGGGTTCAGACATTGCTGCAAAAAATCTCTCAGCTAATAAGGTGCTTAGTAGCTGCCACTGCACAAAAAGGTGACTGCTGCCTCCCTTTGGTCCCTTAAATCTTGCTCAGGTACATCTCATGGGTAGAACTCTCCCATTTAGAATTATATGTTTAACCTTCCATTTCCTACCTTATAGGGTGGGGGATGATGTGAGTGGAAATGGATTACAGGCCAGGCACCAATAGACTGTGCATTTAAGGCGCTCACGGTTTAACAGTGGAGGCAGACAAAGAGACAATTTCAGGGTCATATGGCAAGTGCAGTGATAGACCTAGGCTTTTGCTAGTGATGACAGAGAGTGGGCTTTTATGAGTGAGAAGTGAGAGAAGGGATAAAAAAGAGCTTCCTGGAAATGATGTTTTTGGAGCTAAGTCTTAAGGAATTAGTAAAACCAGATTATACTCAAAGGGAGGAAAGGCCACAGTAGGCGTCTGGGAGAAAACAGTTAACAAGCCGTAAAACAGCATGTTGACCACAGAAGTGAAGGGGAGGCAGGAAAATGACATGCAGTTGGGCATGATTGGAAGTGAGGAAGCTCACAGTGAGGGAAAAGGACCATGTTCTTGTTTTGGACTTTGATGCCTGACAGGTGACATTAAGCCAGAATTTTAAGCTAAATCTACTTGATTGCAAAGTCAGAAATTTCTCTGCTCTTTCACTCTGCCTCAACTGTGATTGGGTATTGATCAAGTATATCTAAAGAGGTGTCCAAGAAAGCCCATGACATGTGTGCAAGTTATGTGTATATGTTTGCATATTCATATTTTTCAGGAGAGAAGCATGACCTTCTTGTGATTCTCAAAGTTTAATAATCATTTGAGCCAGCCAGATGCAGTAGCTCATGCCTGTAATCCCAGCACTTTGGGAGGCTGAGGTGGGCGGGTCACCTGAGGTCAGGAGTTTGAGACCAGTCTGACCAACATGGTGAAACTCTGTCTCTCCTAAAAATACAAAATTAGCTGGGTGTGGTGGTGCATGCCTGTAATCCCAGCTACTCAGGAGACTGAGGCAACAGAATCGCTTGAACCCGGGAGGAGGAAATTGCAGTGAGCTGAGATCGCGCCATTGCACACTATCCTGGGTAATAGGAGTGAAACTCAGTCTGAAAAAAAAAAAAATCACTTGAGCCAAGACTTTTGGCTTAATATTGTTAGTGTTCATTTAGTTTTATTCTAGAGATTGCTTCAGGTAGTGTAGCAGGTTAACAATTTTTAAAGATCCTTTTGCCATAAAGTACCAAGATGTTGCTTTCCTCACAATAAAATTATTTCCAGGTGCATTGCTGAACTCTCAGGAATGTGAGACAAATCCTTCTAAGCCAAGCACACACGGAAATCTACAGGAGAAAAACAGGAGAGTAGGTGAAGGCTGGGAGGAAATTGTTAATTACAGGAACCTAGAACTTTGGAGAATAGTAGTTGCCTGAATTATAGGGTGCTCAGGGGGAAAGACTAGGCTTGCACATATTGAGGGCAAGTGGGGGACTGGATGTGAGACCTCATTCCTATAGGTGCTACATTCTTAGGGAAACATTAAACTAGGAAAATCCCTGCTGGCCAGGAAACCTCTCTATCACTCCCATATCCAGGTGAAATAATAATTATTAATAACAATAATAAGATACATGAGTATTTGTCTTAGTATTCTCTTTATTATTTAGGTATATAATATCTTCTTTTTACTTATACATATTTCATAACTTTAAAATATACTATGCCTGTATTTCAGATTCATTTTATTATTATAATAACTTCCCAATGAATGAAAACCACATATTTACAAAAGAAGTAAAACACTGGCATGAAAAGTAAAAGTTTTATCTTAAGCTATTTTAATTATTTATTGAACTACTATTGCCTTATAGTGTATTATTCTCAGAGATAGAAGTTGCTTTGCAAAATACAATTTGATAGCTCTGCAAATCAATATGCAAATACTAAATTAATTCACTATTGCTCATAAGTGTCCAAAATTTAAAAAAAGAATTAATGGGGTTGTGCCATGCAAGTTTTTGACCAGAGACTCTTATTCAAGAGAACATTTAAATTGAAAAAATGCAATTATTTCAGTTCCTTTACTTTACTTTTCTTCCTGCTCATGCTCTAAATAGAATTCAGAATGCCAAGTATTACGATGCCACTTCAGAGGCGCTTGTAGTAGGCTAGCTTTTTTTTTTTTAAAGAAGACCTTTGTAGTCGATTCAATGTGTAACTTTGAAATAGTAGCAAGAATCAGATCCATTTATGTAGAATCGTTAACATACTCAAGCGCAGTGTCAAATGTTGCCATTCATTTGACTTAAGGGTTCCCTTCATATTTTGGAATGGGCTAGGGCTGTACCTGTTTAATCATGGGCAGGAAGAGGAGGAGGCTGGCTTTACATTTTTCTCCTGTGGAGTGAGATCAGAGAGCTTTGATTTTCATTTAACCTAGCAAAATGCATCCTTAAGTTTCTTACAGTATAACTCTGCATTTTTATTTTGCTAAAGCATGTTACTTTTTTGTAGTTAAAATAAGGAAAAGATAATGTTTATAACAAAGTTGATAAAATAATAAGATACAGAGAATAACATGAGTTTTGTGTCTGACATTGCTCACACTATGGATGACTAGATAGGGATTTAATAAAATATTTTATTTAAAAAATAGATTTTGATATAAATATAAATAAATGAAACTTTTATACAATGTAGATTCATTATTTGACAAATCTCTAATGACTTTTCTTTTTGTTTCTTGGCTTGTACTGACTATTAGCATTTACAGGTTTAAAATACGACCTTCTTAAAAATGCTGACATTCTTATCAATAACCTATTCTTGGGAAAGATTTGATTTATTATACATTGCTTCAGTTACTGTATGAAAAGTACAATGTTTAATGTGGTAAGGTTCTTTCTTCTTTTCTCTCCTTAACTCTACAGATAATCTCATCTAAGTATGTGAAAGAATAAATTTGTATGCCATATAACCATTCCTAAACTTTCTCAGTATATTAAAGCATATTTTGATTTTTCTTTCTCCATGTTACTCTAGGATAGTTTCCCAGCACGATTTGGAGGAATTCATTTTGTTAATCAACCATGGTATATACATGCCCTGTACACCGTGATCCGGCCTTTCCTGAAGGAGAAAACTCGGAAAAGGGTATTCGTTTCTTTGTTTTTTAATCCTTTCTCCTCCCCCATCCAGTGAATTATAATGCATAATGTGTATATAATGTTAGCTACAGTAAAATGTACTTCTACATTGTATGTAAATCAACATAGAAAACATTTTAAGATTCTTCCAGATCTTGTGGTTGTGAACAGTATATCTGTGAAAGAAGCATTTAAAAGCTAGCTCTCCTACTTGCTCACAAAAAGGACGTTTTAGTACATTCATTATATGTTAAAGACTCAATTTAAAGGCAAAAACAAATCTCTTATGCTGTGTTACTATAGTGCTATTGATGCACTTAATTTGAAGTAAAGTCTAAACAAAAGTTATAATTTTATATGCCGATAAGTGGATGTTCTTTCACAGTATATACTGCAATGAATGTAGTGAAATCTGTGGTATCTAATACAATTTTTTACAATGGTTATGATCAATCACACATTTTGAAAAGACTGCTAATTTGTGGTAATTTTAATATTTCTTTAAATTACATGTTACTTGAAGTCTCTTTAAATTCACTTTCATCTAACAATGAGGATAGTCAAATTGCATAAAACAAAATAATTTTTCTGAGATTGTGATAATTTATGTAAAACATTTAATACAATGCAGGGCACTAGGTAAATACTGAACACATTATTTTTATTAAAATACATCTTGATGTACAGTTCACTAATTCTTGCAACAGCTCTGAAACGTAAATGTAGTAAGCATTATTTCCTGTTTTAGAGCTGAAGAAACTAAGTCCTGGAATGGATAAATAACCTGCTTACTCACATACACTGAAGAAAAGTTGCAGAGCTAGTATACAAACCCAAATATTTCAGCCCCACGTATAGAGCTATTTTTACCTCCTGGTGCTGTTCTCAGTTTTCAAATGATTAGTTCCACAGCAAAATACACTTTCCTCTAAATCTATATGGAAGATAATTTTCCATGTTTCTCAATGACCTAGAAGGCACTTCAGGTAGAAGCTTTATTGTGAGTGTGAAAGTGCAATAATTACATGTTCATATTAAGCATTAATGAACAAAGGGTTTACTGTAAATGAATTTGCACTCATGAAAGTGCAATAATTACATGTCCATATCAAGCATTAGTGAACACAGGGTTTACTGTAAATGAATTTGTTGAAAATGTTTTAGTAGTTTAGGAGGAAGAATTCTATAAGGAATTATAATTTATAATAAAAATTGTTTCTACCACCAAGTATCAAATTAATTCATATTTTGGAATTCAGAAAGTGTATTGAAGTGCCTCACAAGTGCTTTTTCAAGATTTGCTTTAATGAAAGGATGATCAAGTGATCCAAAAAACCTGCAGGGGCTTTTAGTACAAATTATACTGGTGAATGCTTATACAGTATTCACTCAATGTCACATGCTGTTCTCAGTGCTTTGCATATGTTAACTCATTTAGTACTTACAACACCACTTTGGAGTATATATTGTTATTTTTCTCATTTTGTGGATGGAAAAATGAAGCTTGAAAGGTCAACCAATTTGCTCTGAATCACAGCTAGCAGATAGTAGAGCCGGATACATGAATTTATGGGAAAGAGAGTTTCAGGCAGAATGAATAGCAAAGACAAATGTACTTTAGTAGAAATATGCCTAATGTATTTGACAAACAGCAAGAAGGTAGAAAAGCTGGAGCAAAATGAGCTATGGGGGAAGATGATAGGGGATGGAGTAGGTGGTAGAGCATGGGATAGGAGGGACTGTGTTGCACCAGATCACATAGGGACTCACATACCATTGCTGGGATCTGGGTTTTCAGGCAGAGTGAAATTTGAAGCCTTTGAAGGTCATTGAGTACAGGGGTTACTTGTTCTGAAATGATTTTTAACATGATTCTGCTCTGTTGAAAAAGACTGAAGAGGATCAAGTCTAGAAAACAAGGAGTGCACTGCATTTGGGGTTTTGTAATTGAATTGGACAGCTTTGACAACCTAGAAGTATGCATTGGTAGTGTTATTCCAGATGGAAGGAAGGCATCTAAACTTTACCATTTTAGTTAAAATTTTATGATTTGGAAATTTTCATATGAGAAAATAATTATATGTTTAAATACTTAAAATTTCTACTTATATAGTCAATACACGGTGCAAAGATATTAAATTTCTTCACTGATATTCCAAGTGAGTCAGCATCACAATATTACTCACACACCTTATACTTCAGATGCTATAAGTCTATGTTCTGAAAAACTAGTAAAAGAGAACTGAAGAAGCAGCTGTGAATCTTTTTCTACAAATTCAGGTGTGCAAGAATCACCTGCTTCTTCATTTTCTTAAATTAAATTAAATTTGACTTTGAGTCTCCAACTTACTGGGCTGCTGGGAATATCACCCTTAGTACAGGTGTCCTTTTTCCTCAAAAGCTCACCAGTATCTGGAGTCTCACGCAGAGCCAAACTTCCCACCCATCATGGCCCCTTCTGATGTCCTCATTGTTCAAACCAATATTAGTTCCTTGAACTAAGGTCTCCTTCTGCTCCCAAGTTATCTGTGAAAAAGGGGTATCTTTGCTGAAGCTAAAATCCAACGAAACCCACTACCCTAGTGCATTCTTCAGCAAGTCAGTGATTGTGCTCCTGCTACTTAAAAGTTGATGGGAAACAGTTTTTCCTACTAATTGGCACAAATTTCTTCCTCTTAGTCAATATGGCCAATGTTGTTTTCTACTCCTTGGTGATTCTCAAAAGTCTTTCATCTGTTCTTTTCCACTCCAGATCACCTAGCATAATCTCTTTAATGGCACAGTGTAGAAAAGTAAAATAAAAAGGAAAGTATTATTCAGGCTAATTCTCAGAATTTTAAGGTATTCAGAGATACAGGAACCAACAAGGACCAGACATCTTGCATGAAATGGAGGAAGAGAAAAAATATATAAGGAAAGAAAAATAGTAAAATGTTAATAAATGATATTATTACACAGAACTAGTGAAAACAAAGAAAAATCCAAAAGTAGAAACTTAACAGTTGGGCAATTGCAATGCATCTTTACTGCCGAGTCTGGAGATGCAATTCACATGTAAGAGTTCTAAAAGAGCATCATCATATAATATATATTTTTTCAACAAATCTTGGCTTTGGAGAAATAACAGCATTGCACTTAATGAATTGCCAAGACAATATATGCATAATTTAAGCAAGAAAATTATATGATATATTAGAAAATGGGAGGTGCTGTCAAGAAACATGATACATAGAAAGTGGATAGGCTTTCCAGGTTGGGCAGGGTTACAGTATTAAATAGGTTTACCAAGGGAGGCTTTCCTGACAAGAGGAATTTTAAGAAGAGAAGTGCAGGATGTAGGTCAGCAAGTCATGAGGACATTTGGGAGTAGAAATCTCCAGACAGAAGAAATATCCATTATAAATGTTCTGAGGCAAATGCATAGTAGGAGATGTGTTCAAAGAAGTAGTTCTTATAGGACCTTATAGGTTTATGCTAAGAGAAAGAAATCAATGGGGAATTGTGAGCAGAAAGATATGACCTGACTTATATTTTGACATGATCATTCTGACTGCCCTGTTGAGAATAGAGTGTAGGTGAAAGAGTGGATATAGAGAGGACAGTTAGGAGGCTCGTGCAAGAGCACACCTGAAAGGATAGTAGTTGTGTTATGGGTGTAGGTGTAGAGCTAATCAGAATGATTGGATTCAGGATACATTTTGAGGATAGTACCAAAAAGATTTACTGTCAACTGAGATGACGAGAGGAGTAAAAGGCTGAGTTGAAAGTTTTGGTCTGAGAAAGTGGAAGAATAGTCACACCATTAACTGATATTGGAGATAGGGAGGAACATATTTGGGGTGGGGGAAGATTGTGAGTCCAATTTTGAACATGTTGAATTTGCAGTAGTCATTGAATATTTAAGTGGATATTTTAAGTGGAGAGTGGAAATACAGTTATAGAGGTTGAAAAAGAGGCCTGGATTGAAGACATACATATCTAGTGCAGGGATATTATTTGAAAGTCACTGACTGAATACAGCGAACTTATGAAATCACCAATGAGAAAGTATAAAGAAGATAATAAATCCAAAGACTGAGACCAGTCATTCTCCAGTTAAGATATTAGGAAGATCAGGCCGGGCACAGTGACTCACACCTATAATCCCAGCACTTTGGGAGGCCAAGGTGAGTGGATCATGAGATCAGGAGATCAAGACCATCCTGGCTAACATGGTGAAACCCCGTCTCTACTAAAAATGCAAAAAATTAGCTGGGTATGATGGCACGCCTGTAGTTCCAGCTACTCAGGAGGCTGAGGCAGGATAATCTCTTGAACCCGGGAGGCAGAGCTGATATTGCACCACCGCACTCCAGCCTGGGTGACAGAGTGCGACTCCATCAAAAAAAAAAAAAAAAAAAAGAAGATATTAGGACAGTCTGCAAAAGAGACTGCAAAGAAGTATCTAGGGGGGTAGGCAGGAGAATATCAGAGCTGCATGAAGAAAATGTTTCAATAAACAGAGTCATCTACTGTATCCATTGCTACTGAGGGTTCAAGATACATAAGGACTGGGAATTGGATACTGAATTTAGCAATGAGAAGGACCTTGACAAAAGTTGTCTTCATTCATTGGTAAGAGACAAAGCCAGACAGGATTCCATTTAGGGAAAATGAGGAGAGAGTATTTGGAGTATGAATATAGACAACTCCTTGGGTGAATTTTGCTATAAAGAGAAGGAGAGAAATAGGAAAGCAACTGGAGATGGAAGTAGGGCCGAGAGAGGTTTTATGTGTCTGTCTGGGGGGAGTGGAGTCAGGATATTCTTTCTCTGATGGGAAAGATCCAACAGAGAGAGGAAATCTGAGGATGTGTGAGAGATAAGAGAGAACTGTTAGAAATACAACCGAGTAGGGGAGAGAGGATGAATTCTAGTGCGCAGGTGGAGAGGTTGCCCTTTGTAGGGTTTATCTGTTCATTGTACTAGCAGTGAAGGCAAAATACATAGACACAGATGCTGGTGGGTGGGTTGATGTCATCTGGTTGTCCTATTTTCTCAGTGAAAGTGGAAGCAAGGCCAAAGCGGAGAATGATGCTGCGGAAGGAGGCAACAGAGTGTTAGAGAAGAGAGGGGAAGTAGCGTGCTAGCATTACATTGACTGCTCCAGGGATTTATTACCATGACTCTTACATGAGTTGAAGAAGACTTCTTATGTGAATGATCCCATCTGATAAAGTAAAAGTTATATATCTAATAAAATAAGGGTTGCACGTGCCATAACTTAACTTTCACAGGACAATTATTTTTATTTCTTCTTATAAGAAGAACACAGGGGTGCACATGTGTTTTCCTGGACATAAATACTGGCTGTTGTGCCCTAAGACAGGAGAGGGAAGGTATAAAGTTTGCAGTTAACCTGGTGTGTTTTGGGACAGACAGCATCTTCCACCTCCTCTGGGCCTCATGTCACGTTCTCCAGGCAGCTGTTTGCTCTGCCTATTTTGGCCAGTGACCTGCTGTTATCTGCTTTTACTCTTCTGTCATTTGTTGAAAATGCTTATTAAGTGACAATTACTATCTTGTAATTTTATTTGATATTGTAGAGTAGTCTTTCTTTGTTTTCCAATATATTTACTTCAGTGGATTCTAAAGGTACGGAAAGCAAATATGAATATATTAGCTTATTCTTCTTGAACTGAAATATGAAATTATTTTTGTTACTTATAAAGTATATTTTAAAAATAAATATTATATAAATTTAGATGAGACAGCAGTGTTGTAGCAGAGCAGGCCAATCTGCAGTTTTGAAACTGAAATGAAAGAAGAGGAAAGGTAGCAGTTTATGGAAAAACAAATCTTGAGTATGTGGCTTGAATATTGCTCGTTTTTTTAAAAAGCATTATCTAGACAAAATAATTAAGGTATGCATACAGCTTTACATTTTTAATTCATTGTTTCTTTTTCGATTTGTACAGTCAGTATGGAAATCTTTAGTAGAGAAGATACTGGCAACATTACAGAACATAATGTCCTTTGGGACATGAACTTCACTCAGCCTTTCATTATGATGATACTCATCTACTTTGGTTATTTACATCATCCACTTTGCATTATAAAACAGTAATTTAGTGGTTACAATATTCTTATTTTTATTGATGATGAAGAGAAAGCCATGCAAGTGACAGCTTTTGGGTGTAATAACTCGCATAGGCTCTGTAATTGATGAGTCCCTTATGAGAAGGGTCTGTTTTCACTGCACTCATTATACACATCATCAAGTTTGCACAACTAACACCAGGATGATGTACAGATCAGCATGTACATATCATTCTGCTCATGTCCCTGCCTATGAAGCAGGAAACCAAATTTGTGGTTGCAGCTCTTTTACCCAATAACTCTCTGACCTTCCAGAAATTACTCGAAGTGTCTGAGCCTCAGGATTTTGGTATAAAATATTAGGATAACAGTACCAGTTCTACCTGTTTTACAGAGTAGATGACTGGCTAACGTATTTTAACAGACATGGAAAACTCATATTTGCTATTGCTATCCTCACTTCCTCCCTGTAGAATTTAGATGGTATTTAGTTTCCTCTGTGTCTTTCCCTTCCTCCCGTCTTCTTGCATTTATAGATATTTTTGCATGGTAACAACCTGAACAGTCTACACCAACTAATTCATCCCGAGATCCTGCCCTCCGAGTTTGGAGGAATGCTGCCTCCTTATGACATGGGGACATGGGCAAGAACACTGCTAGACCATGAATATGACGATGACAGCGAGTACAATGTAGACTCCTACAGCATGCCTGTGAAGGAAGTAGAGAAGGAACTCTCCCCCAAGTCCATGAAGAGGTATGCTGGAGGTAGACTGGGGAGTGGGTTGGGCCAGGGCAGGGAGAGGCATCCTGAGTCAAACCCAAAGCTTTCTATTTTTCCGTATATATTTTTCTGGTGGGATTTTAAAACTCTTTATGCCCTATGATTGGATATCTAAGAGTTTTGAGTCAAAGATAAAGTCATTTTCTTATAGTGAGAACATTTAAAATTGATTCTCTTAGTATTTTTCAAATATACAATACGTTATTATCATATATTTGAAAACTATCGTAACCCTTCTGTAAGGTAGATCTCCCAAACTTATTCTTCCTGTCTAATTGAAACTTTGTACTTTTTGACGAATATCTCCCCATCCACCCCTCAAACCGCCCTGCATCATCCCAGTGCTTGGTAACAACCATTCTACTCTCCATTTCTATGAGTTCGACTTTTTCAGGTTCCACATAAAAATGAAATCATGCAGTATTTTTTCATTATATTGTATTCCATAAATGTATGCAATTATTTGTCAATTAAGAAAAAGATAAAGTAATTTGAGGTAACCTCAACTTAGTGTTGTTTTAAATTCATAAACAGTCTAGCAGGGCCTTTAGAAGTCACCAAATCTGGTGGTTTTCAAATTGTATCCTGAGAAACCAAGGGTTTTGATGGGGTGCCTCAGGCCAAGTAGGTGGAGTAGAGAGAGTGCCCATTTCCACTGCAGTGGGAGCAACTCGCCTATAAGCAATTTATTTGATTTCTGTGTAAGATTTCTTTTGAAGACAGCAACTACACACATCAGTTCAAACACTGTGTTCAAAGTTTGTGGTCCTTTTTCAATATCTCTGCCAAGTCTTTGTCTAAAGGTCTAAACATTACTAATACAAAACATTGTATTTCACTTCAGTTTTAATCTCTATAGAGTTCATTGTTGAGTCAGAGTCCAAATACCTGCTTTGACTCTCACAGCACTTTTATGCCTTTCTTCTTTCAGTCAATAGTCTGGGGAGTTGTCAGACATGCACAAATGCATACCTGGCTCTGAGTTTGCATTCTGTCACAAACAAGTAGATGTGTAATTCTCAGACTTCCCAGGAAACAACAGCTCTGGGTCCATTTGGATTACAGTAACAAATATGACTTCTCCGGTTCATTTCACATTCACAGAAATATGGACACCATAGCCCCTGCAAGTGTCCCCTCACCTAGCTCAGGGAGGATACAAGGACATTGAATGGGTCATGCCAATGTCTGGCATCCTTCTCTGATGAAAGCGTTAAGGCCCTTTGCCCATAGCTCTGACTCATGGAGTAATGTGCCTGTTCTTTAAGGATTTTTTTTTTTTTTGAGATGAGTCTAGCTCTGTCGCCCAGGCTAGAGTGCAATGGCGCAATCATGACTCACTGCAACCTCCACCTCCCTGGTTCAAGGGATTCTCCTGCCTCAGCCTCCCGAGTAGCTGGGATTACAGGCTCCCACCACTGCACCCGGCTAATTTTTGTACTTTTAGTAGAGATGGGGTTTCACCATCTTGTCCAGGCTGGTCTCAAACTCCTGACCTTGTGATCCACCTGCCTCGGCCTCCCAAAATGCTGGGATTACAGGCATGAGCCACTGCGCCCGGCCAGAATGGTCTCTTTTATGCTGCTGCCTCTGTTGTGGTGGTTCTTAGTATATGTGTGCATTGATTTCCTCTCTCCAGGCTGCTGTACAACTCCTTGGAGAATGGAAAGGCCAGAAACTTTCCCTGCTCTAATTTTCCACTAGCTAGCAAGCTTATATTTAAACCAACTTTAGGCTTCTTAACTCCCTTCTTTTAGAACAGAACTTCTTGAGATCTATGCTTTCCTAAGGGGTTCATGGATGGGCTCTCGAAGGATTCTGTTAAGTGCTAAAAGTTGTATGCAAAATTTTGTGTGCATAAGTATGAATGTACTCTATGTATATGTCATGCATTTATTTTCTGCGGAAAAGTCATATATTTCATCAAATTATTTAAAAGTTTTCTAAAACAAAAGTCGTTAAAAGAAACTTCCCCTAAAATAGTGCTCTTCTAATAAAATAATCCTAATGATAACAGTTGTTATAATCTATCATTTACTAGGTACTTATCATGAATTAGGTGTCTTTGTTTTTTTTTACATTAATTTATTAAATCCTCACAGCATTGTTAAACAGATACTGCCTCCTCAACATTAGGTAGTCTATATGTAGCGGAGCAGGGCTCCATTGCATGAGATGTGGCGTCCTTCGCATCACTGACATAAAGCCTGCCTACCTTTCGTGGCACAGAGGCCCTTTCTCAGGAACTGAACTACATAAGGATTTGGAGGCAGCTGTCATTGGTGTCCACTAGTGTTCTTCTTTGTCAGCTAATGAGGCCCTTTTTCTTCAGTCATTCTGCCTGAGGCATGATTCCTCGTGTGGCCCATCACTTGAGCACATTTTTCTCTCTATCTTCTACACATCACCTGCACTCTGCTCAGCTGCACCCTTCCCCTAAAAATATTTTAAGTGGTCTTGGTGATTCCAGCCTTACCTGCTCCCCTACTCCCAATTTATTATTCACATGGCAATCCAAAAATCTTTTTAAAATATAAATCAGACCATATCACATCTTGGCTTTATTTTTATTTTTATTTTTTTGAGGCAGGTTCTCTTTGTGTTGCCCAGGCTGGAGTGCAGTGGCGTGATCATGACTCACTGCAGCCTCGACCTCCCTGGGCTCAAGCAATGCTACCACCTCAACTCCCCAAATAGCTGGGACTACAAGTGCCTGTCAACATGCCCAGTTAATTTTTAATTTTTTTTTTTTTTTTGTAGAGACCGGGTCTCACTATGTTGCCCAGACTGGTCTTAAACTCCTGGCCTCAAATGATCCACCTGCCTCGGCCTCTCAAAGTGCTGGGATTACAGGTGTGAGCCACCGTGCAGGCCTTGGCTTTATGATTTCAATGACTGTTATTTATACAATGAATAGAATCACCTCCTTATCATGGCTTGCAAGATGCTACCTGATCTGACACTGCCTCCCTCTCTGCTCCAGGTGTATCCCATATTCTTCCTCTCCCCCTGCTTTTCAGACACAATAGTCTTCTCTTTTTAACCTTGTCACCACCACCTGGAATGCTCTTTGCCTTCATCTTCAAATGGCTGGTCCCAATCAAAGGTCAGCTCCTCAAAAGAGTCTTTTGATCTTCATCACCTACCTGGTCTTAGTCAGTTCTGCTTCCTCCTCATTCCGGTCACTCCGTGTCCATCACCCTTCTTTATTTTATTCTCTTCATAACACTTTTAGCCTGTGAAATTGCTGATTTTGTTCAACTTTATATCCACTCCACACCCCAAAGTAAGCTTCAAGGAGACGATATTGCCTGTGTTTACCCTATTCTCTGAATCCCCAGTGCCTGGAGAAGGTCCTGGAGCAACAGAGGGTGCTCAGGAAATACAAGTTGAAGACATGGAGGAGTGCTCTGCTGCCCATCAGTGGCCCCCTTTAAGTGCAGTATTCATAACTGAATAGGGAACATCTGACCTGGTATTGGTACTTGCATTTAAGTTGCAGAGTTCTGACTTTGCAGGATAGACTTCAGTGGCTTCTTTGAGTTGCTGCTGTTGTCACTGTTGCTATTGTTCAAGCAGCCAGAGCTGACTCATATGGGAGTTCCGAAAACTGGAAAGTCTCTTTACTTACCAATCCATATCCTCCTATTGTTTAGCTTTGCCCTCCAATCACATGATTTTAATTAAGGCCCATCTTGTTAGATTTAGCCCAGTCTATCCACCTTTTATATCATGATTCCTTTCTCTAATTAGGCTATTTTCTCCCCTGAACACTTTGCTTATAACCCATTAATGGCCCCAATCTTGAGTTTCTTGCTGGTGTCATGGGCTGATTAGAGTTTTAGGCATTGTTTGGCGTATGTTTGGTATCATATGAAACATTTATGATTCTATTGGACAATTCCTGAAGAATGAAATTAAGAAAGGTTTTGCACTTGATTCTCATGTTCTCTGTCAGGAAATGGCAGTTCAGCATCAAGGATAAGAGAAGATTGCTCCTATATTCCACATTGATTCCCCTTGTGCCTTTTCTTTTGGTAGTTGTATGATATCTTTAAATTAAGAGAGAGAAAATAATTCCATCACTAAAGAGTTGTGGATAATTCTTCTTTTGGGTAAATGTAGCTAGACATGTAAAAAGATTACTTTGTCTTTTGGTATAAATTTATGGAGGAACAGCATTGTCATCCTGTGTAAAGATACAAAGTTCACTAGAGTAAGTATTTTAGAACTGGAGAGTGTCTTTTACCTTATGTTGCCAATGCCTATGATAGTGCCTGGCACATAGCAGTAGTGAGCAACAGTACTTATTTTCATGATACGCACTTCTGATTATTGAATATTGAATATATTATTATTGAATAAGGTTAAACATTTATTGTTGCTCTATGCAAAACCCCGTTCCAATACTCTGTGTATGTTGACTCATTTGCTTCTTGAAGCAACTAATCAAGTAGTAGTATCCCCATTTTATTGACAGAGAGACTGAGAAACAGGAAAGGTAAGTGACTTCCACATGTTGCATAACTACAAAGTAGCAATGCTAATATCTGTACATAGGCAATAGTATTCCATGAACCATTTCCTTAACCATATGCCAGAATTTGTGCGGGGTTTATGGATGCATTGTTGCATCTGATCCTCATCATAACTGTATGATGTGGGTATTATTTTCCCCATTTTACAAAAATAGAGAACAAAATCTTAGGAAGCTTAGTCTTCCCATGATCACACAGCTAGTAAACTGCTGTTATTAGCAACTGGAGTTATGATCCGCTTCTGTTCAAAATCTAGTTTCTTAAACACTATGTATTGTAGATGTATGAGAAATGAGTATTGGATACCTAAATCTAAATTACTGGTTTTCAAGAAAGAAAGAAAATATATTCATTGTGAAAACAATAGAAGCTGCATTGAAACCCCTGAGATGGGCTGGGCACAGTGGCCGATGCCTGTAATTCCAGCACTTTGAGAGGCCAAGGTGGGTGGATCACTTGAGGTCAGGAGACATGAGACCAGCCTGGTCAACATGGTGAAACCTCATCTCTACTAAAAATACAAAAATTAGCCACGCGTGGCGATGCATGCTTGTAATCTCGGCTACGTGGGGGAAGTGAGAGGATCAGTTGAACCCGGGAGGCTGAGGTTGCAGTGACCTGAGATGGCGCCACTGTTCTCCAGCCTGGGTGACACAGTGAGACTTTGCCTCAAACAAAACCAAAACAAACAAAGAAAAAAAAAAAAAAAACAGAAACCTCAGATGTATGAGTTAATGAGAGACAGCTCCCTCTACTGTGGCTGGAATAAATCAATTCATTAACACTTTTGATCCTGCACAAATAATCCTATTCTGTCATAAGAGAGAGTAAAAAAATTTGGACTAAAATAGCCATACACTTGGGACAACTAAATACCAAAAAGAAAAAACAATTAATCTCAAATTGTTTCTGACTCACTTTTGTTCTGTGATTGAGGCATTGTTTCACATATAGAACCAGAATTCATCGTCCAACAATCCTCATATCTGTAGTGCATGATAAAAGCAAACTAGAAACCTAATCCCAGGTTGAATAATACACTGTAATTTAAAATATTTTGTTAAAAATGTCATATTCTCTCATATTTTTTCAAAAACAGTCATGAAACACACATACTTAGAATGTGTATATGTGTGCATATCTGTATAATGTGCAATAGAATATTATGGCAAATTAACTATTGTGCCTTGTGCTGTCTGAAGAGCTTTGGTATGTACTTATGGAATATTATTAGGATATACCTCAATATTTATATAATAGATTTAATTTTATGAAAATTTTAACGTTTATTTTCTGTAAAGAAAACAGAATTGCGTTCTCTATTATCCTCATTACTCTTCATTTTGAGTGCTTAATACTGAAGTTCTTTTAATACGGAAATTATTTACTGGCTAGAAGTCAAGACATGAAGACCTTACTCTTTTCCAAGCCCTATGATGGATGTTGTGTTCACAATAAGGAAAGAAACTGATAAAGTCCCTGCTTGTGGAACTTGCAGTCTAGTGCATATCAGTTGTCAAGTTAATACTTTAGCACAGGACATTAAATGAGCCTCTTTCCCTTTTGACATGAATTCTTCTGAGAGCCAATTTGCTTGGTTGGGTCTCACCTAAAAACAAAGTTAAAAGTCTAATTACTTTGTCTTTTGTGGAATTGTCTCCTTTGTTAAAAAGTGTTTTATTCATGCACTTTAAATAAAGATGATTGTGTATTATTGCATTTAAAAGTGACGCAAACTTTCTATTTTCTCTATTCTTTCTCCTTATTGTCCTTTTCCTCATCCTATTCTTATATTCGTATCTTATCCTATTCTTATATCCTCATCTATTCTTTCTTATACTCATACACACACAACTTTAGTTAGTCTTTTTTTCCATGATAGGCATCTAATGCCTATTTAATATTGAGATAAAATAGTGTAAATGACACTTAGGAAACAAAATCTCTCAATTTTTTAATGTTTTCACCTTCATTTTCATTCCCTCTTTAGGAAATAATTTAAGTTTATTTAAATTTAATCAGTTTATCAGTTAATCCTGTAATTATTTTTTCTGCGATAATTAGTTTCATTGCTGTTCTTTTTCATTTGCATGTGCACTTGTGTTTTAGGTTATAGTCTTTTCAGAAGTTAATGAGGTCTGCTAAGAGGCATATTGCCACAGCAAAAGCCAATTGGCTGGAATGCAGCAGCAGGGGAAGAATTCATTACCAAGGAGAATTCTAAAAGGGCAGCTGCTTACTAAATGCTATAGCTATTAAGATGGCAGCTTCCTGCCACGACAGGAGCAGGTTTCATTGATTTTCCTCTTTCCCACTCTCATGTTGTTTCCTAATGATAAATTGAGATATAAGCCCCAACTGCTATCGAAGGCATGTAGAAGTGAGTTTTCAAATTATGTGCTTTACTAATCATAAAGTGTTGCTGCCTAAACAAGAGGGGGTTTTACTTTTTAAAAATTCCATGACATTTTCAAGATAAGGTTGATTTTATTTGGATATTCTACTAGGAAATTTAACAAAAACATAAAAATTTTGATCTTTTTCTTGATACAATCATTAGTTTAAAAATGACAGTCAAAAAAAGGTGCATTCTTGTTGCATTTTTTTCATAGTTTTTTTTAAAGACTGGAATTAAGCCTCCCGTTATTTCTATTTAGTTTATCATAATAATCATTTCACTGTAATTTTTTTCCATTTGGAGATGTTTTATTGGAAAACATCTATCCTACACTAGAAATTTTTGGTATCTCAAAGAAAAGAATCTTGCTCAACTGTGAAGAGCTCTTAAGTCACGTATAGTCTATTTAGAATCATTGACGGCTTCACTATTCTATTTAGAGGCCAGAAGGGATTGTTTCCTCACTCCAGTGAAAAACATCACCAGCAGTGGTTTTTCTCTAAATGTGCAACATCCACAGTTCGTAAATTTCTTGATATAGAGGAAGGGAATTCACATTCTTGGGAGAAGTAATGACGAAAAGACAGAGGAGGGAATGTCATCTGTGCAATTAGCTGATAATAACTCACTGACGCTGGCTTTATCCTTTCCAGATCTCAATCAGTGGTGGATCCTACAGTCCTAAAACGCATGGATAAAAATGAGGAAGAAAACATGCAACCATTGCTTTCTCTGGACTAATAACTTCTCTACATCCCCTTCATGGATTAGAAATGGGAAGTATTGGTTTTCAGCAACAGGGACAGCACTGTGGAGGAATTACCAGCTGGAAACCGACTTATTCATGTTAATGTAGCATAATATATAATAAGGCATCAGGCTTTCCTTGGCCTGAACCATGGGGGCCCTAGGCTGGATTTTTAAAATGTCAATAATTTATTCTGTAAGTGCCAAGTTATTTGTAAATATAATGTAATCTTCATGTCAAGTTTGTAAATTTCAGTAGTAACTCAGTTTGGAAAAATGTTGGCTCAAAAGTCCATGCCAGTGATATGAACTATAACAAAAAGTAGAAAAGACACAATCGAAGCTAGTTAAATGTAGCCCTCTTTCCTATGAAGCCATATTTCAGCTGTCATAGTGGTTCTTTCATTGTTTTTCTCTGAAAGTCTGTCAGTATTCAAACATACTCTTAAAGGGCACACACAACTAAATGATTCCAGGAAATTTTATGATTAATGTATTTCCTGTCTAGTGATTTTCATTTCAGAGAAATGTGTCTTAGTAACTATCATTGGCCTTGCATTTTGGAGACAAGGAATGGCAGATGAGCTAGTAAACTTAAACACTTGAACTCTTCTATGTTGTTTAATTCTTGGAATCTCATGAAAAGATGTGTTTCCTCAATTAAGATGTAGAATTGTAAAAGAGAGTGGCTTCTTTTTAAATTACTGTCTTCACAATGTGTCCTTTATTCAAGACCCCATTATATTTCTCTCTAATGTACTCAAAGTACATTTCCTCCCCAAAACTGTTTGACCAAGAGAATGAGAATTCATATGTGAATAGTGTTTTGACAGCTAATTTTGAACATAAAATTTTCCACTTACAGATGCGGGGCTAATTTCTAATTGTTGTGCACTGGTTAAAAAGTATATATATATATATATATATATATATTCACACATATATATTTTTACTGAGATCTAACAAATACTTGATGTGACAGGCTTATAAAATAAATCATAGATATTCAATGATCTTATAGATAATTACATGAGATAACTCTGGAAAACTACTTCCACTGAAGTTAATGAATATGAGAAATAGTGAAACTGACTTTCAGTGTACCTATTTAAGGGAGTTCCAATTTAATTTATAATGCAGTTTTAAATATGTGCCATCTTATTTGAACTATATTTTTCCTTCAAAGAAGCAACAGGTCTCAACATAGTGTAGGTAGCATCACGTGACAGAGAGCCAATTTTATTTTTCAAATTTAAGTTAATTATCTTCGTGATCCTATTTATCCACAATTTCTTTCAGAAAAGGCTGAAGAAACACATTATATTCAGGAGATATAATGAAATCATTGGGAGGCATCTAAGACAGCATGTAATCATTTATACATTGATTTAGAAATTTGCATATTTAACATTTTATTTCATAAAATGTGTACAATTGCAGCAAATTTTAAATTTTTTTATTTTAAATTTCAATGTGAAAAAAAGAGTTTTATCACCCGTAATAAATTTTGAGATTTAGAGTTTACCATTAAAATATTCTTTTGGAAGAAAAATATCTCAGAAACTCTTGGAAATCATCAAAAATAAAGGCATGCGGCAGTCTTCACATTTTTTAGCCAAAAGCTTCAAAAATTTATTACAATTCTGCAACCAAAAATTGCAAAAGCAAGCTGAGTACACCAATGTACAGTGTATCAATGGACTGCCTCATGTGTGTAAAAATACATTAAGTAACACAAATGAAAGATACCTTAATAATGCCAACCTCCAGTCAAGTGCAGAAGAATAATGAGTGTCAGGCACTCTGCTCTCCTTGTGACTTTTACAGAGATTGGAATGCACTGGGAACAACATGTCTCAGCAGTTTCTACCTTTATAAGAATTCTAAGCATTGATATTCTTACATTCTTGCCTACCTGACATACATTTTGTAGCCATGGGCTTTATAGACAATATAAAGCTTAGGCAGGATAATCCATTGGAATAAAATAGAAACATTGTAAGTGCAGAGGGCAGTCAACTTTTCATTCTCATGAGTTTCTCTTGATGTGTACCATTTATTTCCAGTTTTCAAAATTCTCCCAGCTTCAGATGTCAGCCAGCATTGGCAGCTTCTTTCCCCTATCATAAAGTTAGTGTCATATATAAAAATAACTAGAAAGGCGTATTTTATGTGTATGCCTATCTAATTATAAGTATCATTCACACTGTCTCCCAGACCCGCATTTGGAAAGTTTGCATTGCATTACTGCTCATCTTTAGATGAGCAATTGAGAGTTGGCTAGATTGTGTAAAATATTTTAAAGCGAATGAACAAATTACAATGATGATGCCTTTTGAAATCACCATATCTAGTTCATTCTGTGAATAAACTAATTTTCTAGTAATGTTTGTGAACCTTAGTCAAGGGATATTCATTCAGCTTTATAAATTTACCCCTCAGCACCAGCTAGTTAGCACTGTTTAGGAATTTTTCCCTTCATGATATTCTGTGTCACATACCTATGTCTATGTATAACCTATACACTATACTTGTATGCCTATAAGCACTCCTATATTCTTGTATTTTAATTGCAATAGTATACCTCCTCATACCTCCTCTCTCTCTCTCTCACAAACACACACACACACACTAACACACTAGACTGTTTGTCCTAATGAATTTTTCTCCGTACTTTGAGAGCTATTTTAGTTGTCTTGTCACTTGAAATTTGTGGGCTTCAAAGAATTACCACATTTGACTTGGAATGGTGCAGTAGTCCATTTACTTCTTTCACCCTACCTGTTCCATCTTCTATTTTTGGTATCTTTTCTTTCTTCCAGTTATTTCAGGGGCAGGTGATTCCAAAGGTGATTTAAAAATAACTTCTCTTATCATGTTGTCAGTGATATTTGCCCGCATTTTTGACTACTATTTAAGGAGGAAGAGATTATCATGAAAATATACTCTAACAAATATGAAAAAGTGCCTCTTTGAAAATGGAATAAAACAGTGATACAGGCATATGGATTTTATTTGTACTCTCTTCCAAAAAGTAAATACATAAATCTATATTATATAGGTGAAATATAGATATCATTTGAAGAAGGACATTTAACACCTTTATTTGAGCATACTCATACAGTATTAAGTCTCTGTTGTGTAAGTTAAATACAGTAACTTTAATACATGTTAACGATAAACGTGACACTATGCTGGAATGATATACAAGTATTAAACAGAATTTTGCAAGGAAGTTTTCGAAGTGGGCATGCATGAATTCTTTTATTTCAGTAATGGTTTGCAAAAGTGTAGACAGGTATATTTCCTAAGTTTTTTCATACAGAATACTTACTTACTTTATAGTACCAAAAATTCATACATTCATAAGCAGGAAAGCCAAAAATTCATACATTCATACTTAGCTTCCTTTAACACTGCTAACCAGGTTATATTGTTAAACATGTGAAGCTTCTGTAATATTTCTGAGGGAACAGAAGTCCCTGTATTGCATCAAGAAATTGGAGAGTTGTTTTAGACATTGGGGAAGATGTTTATGACTCTTCACAAAAAGACACCTTCAGAGCCATGGAGTATGTCTTTAGGGACAGGGTTCATTTACTTCTACAATGTAAAGGTTTATGGACATGTCTGTGGTCCTTAAAGAAGTTACATTAAGAAAGTTCGCTAAGAGGCTTTACACTCTTCTGTTGTTTTATTTAAAGATCTGCCTGGTGTGGTTGGTGAATAATATCTCAGCTTCTTTTTTTGTGTATATTTATTAATGATTACGTGAAAAGTTGCTATCAGCCATGAGGACACTTCAAACAATTTTTAACACACAAAGTAAAATGAGCAGAGCTCTAGCATGATATTTGAACTTTCAGATATGGTATATGTACATTTTTCCAACAATAAGCTCATACGCATATATTCCATTTTAGATCTGCTATATAAATACATAGCTTGAAACATAGTAATGCTTTTGAACTTTGTGAGGTCACTGATCATACAAGAAGAGGCAGATTATAAACCAATGTATTGGAACAAAAGAAGATTGGTTGAATATGCAAGGTGTGTAATTATCTTCAGTAATGAAAAGGATTTGTTTTCTTGCTTTTGGTCTTTGGTTTTAATTGAAAAAATAGCTTCCCATATGCTACTGGAACTATTTGACATTATTTACTACATGAAAAGGGGCAAATAAGTAAAAATACAAAAGAAGCTTGGCTTTGTAATATTATTATATTATGATCTCAATGGCTTAGAGAATATATTCTTTTTTAAGAATTAAAGTTTTTATTTTGTAAATATTTGGAGGTTAACATCAGACATGAAAATAGTGCTGTGGATTCTATTATGTACTAAATATGGGAATGAATACCCAGGTACTATAGGAAAAAAATGCAAAATAACAACGTTGTGGATTGAAACACTCAAATTAGCCTTTTTCAAGGAAGGAGGTGTACAAATGATGCTATTGAAATTAAAAAAAAATAGAAATCACTGAATTATAGGACTTAAATATAATCAAGGCACTCATGTTAAATAGTGGAAATTGTTAAAATTTAGAAGATGTTTTGTCTGTATTTGACTTTGTTTTAAGTCTCAATGCAAATATTTCTGTCCTTGATATCGGTGCATTTATTCTGTAAGACTTATTTCACCTCGTGAACGAGAGGGACTTAGGTAAAAATCAAAATAAATTTTAACCGCAGTTTTCAGAGTCAACCAATCCTCAACTACTTAAAAAAATTGCACTGAATTTTAATTCATTTACATTGAACAGAGATACAAAGCATTATCTTGTTTCTAATCCAATTTTTCAATTTTTTAAGATTTTATATTTGCTTAAACAATAAATAAAACTCAGAAAACCAAATAGTTTTGTTTTCAAAGCTATCCAGGAAAAATAAAAGATGTCTAACAGGAAACCATACAAGTCCTTGAAGAATACTGAGTATATTATTTGCTATTTTACTCCAATGTTATTAATTTTTACTACTATATACTATTTATTTAGTACTACACACTATTTACTACTTGGACTTTTGAAGGAGTTATAAATTCCAGTACAGTATAATATAATTTTTGGATAAGTATACATTTCTGTTTGAAAGAAATGTATACTTTTATTTTGTATATTTTATATTTTACATGTATACATTTATTTTGCACATGGTTAATGTTAAATTTGTGAGTTCTGGATCTGCTACATCTATAAAGTGAATATTTCTTTAAAAAATCATCTAAAAATTAACAATATTTTTATTTTGAGAGAAATTGTGCTTAGCTATTTAAGTTAGGATTCCTCAAATTTGTGATATTTGCATGTGTGGAGATCAAAAAGGAAAATATATAGTAATTTGTTTCATCAAAATGACATATTCAATATGCTATAACTTCTAGTCAAACTTTCAAATGAAAGTTTGAAAGGAGTAAACTAATGTTTTAATTACATATAGCAAAGGAATGATCAGTAAATAAAACTACTAGGGTTTTCACATTTGCACAGAAAATGGCTGGATTAGGCAAGATATTAAATTTAGAAATTTGAATTACAGAAAAGCATTGGTTTAAATAAATCCTCAAAAAAGTAATCCCAGGTCAAAATATGACGTGAAATTAAAAAAAAAAAAAATCAGCCTGATTTGAGAAATAATGCTTACTCAATAAATATACATTTGTGTCTTCTGTGAGTTTCCCTCATTTACCCTATTTGTGGATGAAATGTCATCTAATAAAGTATAAGAGACTCAATTACATTTACCTAGAACCATCTACAAGTAGACTTCGTGAATTTCTTTGGCTCAAACTCAGAGGATTTCCTTTACACAGAATTCTTGAGATTACCAAGAATCATTATTGCTGCTCCCTCCTAAAGGCAGGCCAGGAGAAGTCACATTTCCAGCAGTAATACCCTCAGTGGGAATGAACTGGGGCAACCAGAAAACACAGAGAAAGCCAGAGATATTGTCTCAACTCTCGTTATCAAAAAGTGTGTACCTTCTTCAGGAGGATCGAGTAGAAAATATTTTTAATTATAAGCAGAAAGCTATTTCAAAAAGTCAAGGGTTTCTAATATCAACAGTTAAATACTTGACAAGTGAAAAGAGACCTTGGGGAAGTGATGATCAAATCTCTGGTGTGAAGCAAGTTTCCACATAGAAACATCATCAAAAACACGTACCTCTGAGCATCACTTCTTTCTCTAAAAATAAAAATAAATATGCTGTTTTCCTCCCTTTTTTTCTAATTGGTATCATAAAAGTATAAGACAGAAGCCACAAATGCTTAGTCGCCATTAAGAAAAAAATCCTATATTATACATATATGAACATAATTCACTTAGTTGCATATGATTGAAATATTTGCATGATGGTTTATAAATTATTACCTAAAAGTTTTATGAAATATAATCATAAAGTTTTAGTGCTAGAAAATTGTTGTGTTTTTTGTGTCTTGTATTCATAGGGAAGACTGGTAATATCCCTTACTCCTCATTCATATAGCTAACAATTTTAATTGGATGGCTAATGGACATGGGAAATTTAACATTTACAAAACCAAACTACTTACACTCTGACCCTGCTTCCCCTTTAGCCTTCTCACCTAACTATGTGTCGACCCCAATTTCCAGTTTCTAGGAATAAAAATTTTGGAGTCATCCTCTCTTTTCTTCCTCTTTTTGTCTCAAAACTACATCCAATCAGCTAGCTCATGCTGTTGGGTCTTCAAAATATATCCACACTCTAACCACTTCTCCAATCTTCATCATCACTGCATTGGCCCAAGTCTTCAACATTTTTCATCTGGAATATTTTAATAATCTAAAAACTAGTCTCCTTGCTGCCAGAGTCAATTTTCAACACATTAGCAAGAGTGAGTCTCTTAAAATGTAACTCAGATCATTTTGTTCTCAAACCCCTCTGAAAGAATAAAAGTCAATGTCTTTATATCGGTGTATGAGAAGTGTTGATATGAAGGCAGTAAGCACCAGTATAGCAACATACCAGGGTTTCTGATTGGGCTGACATTTTTGCCAGTAATATGCAAAAATAGTTGTTAAATACTTTAATTACTTGCTTTTGAGGTTCTCTACCCCGTTCTTGTCTTTTCTTAGATCATCTCTTAAGAATCTCTCCTTTATCTACTGCTGCCAAACTGTCATCTTTGCTGTTCTGGGAACTTGCTAAGCATGCCTCTACCTCAGGACTTTTGCATTTCTGTTCCCTTTGCCTCTAATTTCAGATATCCACATGGTTTATTCCCTCATCTTCTTCAGGTCTTTGCTTATATGTCATCTTCTTTGTGAGGACTCTCCCAATTTTAGATGAAAAAGCCCTGTTTTCCTTTCCTGCTGTATTTCCTTTCCATAGCATTTACCACTTGATACCCCATACAGATTATTTGTTTACTTTACATTTTCCCCCAACAGCAATGTGAACTCCACAAGGACAGGAATTTTTTTTCTGTCTGTTTACTACTGCATTACTGGTGCCTTGAACAGTTCCCGGAACTTAGCGAATCCAAAAGGATTTCATGAAGATCCTAATTTGTTTCAGCAAGTTATATAACAGCCAATAGTATGAATTGAAAGACAGTTTCTTGTTTTCTTAATTTAAAAGTTTTGTTATTTATCTTCAAAGGGGAAATTTTATTGTCTCATGATGATGGAATCATGAATCAAAAATGATATCCTCTTCTCCCCAAATGTAGTCTCTAACCCTGAGCCTAAGTTTTACGTCAGTGTTTCAGTTTTGTCTTTAGAAGTTACTTCATGGTCACTGGACCCTGTATCTATCCACATGGCTTACTCTTGGAGAGACGACAAGATAGCGCACGGGAAAAGTCATTTTGAGATTAAAACTATACGGAATTGTCCTTCATGGATTATCATAGTTAATTTCAATTTTAAAAAATCTGCAGGGAGTTAAAAGACCATAATTCCAGTATTGGAAGCCAGTTTAAGAGAATATGACTATGTAGTTACTTTTTTTTTAATTATTATTATACTTTAAGTTTTAGGGTACATGTGCACAACGTGCAGGTTTCTTACATATGTATACATGTGCCATGTTGGTGTGCTGCACCCATTAACTCGTCATTTATATTAGGTATACTTTTAATGGAAAGGAGAAGAAGAGAGAAAAAAAAGAAAGACATTGTGTTCGTACCTTCTCTGTAACCATTATAAAATGAATGAGGAAGTATTTTGGTGTTTCTAAGGTCTTTCCATGATCTTGAAATCTATATATTACAGTCATTTAGTCTGTGAACTATTTTAGCAGTTGGGTTTCATGTTACATATCTTTAAAGTTTTATGTTGAAAATTTATAGCTCTGACACAAGATGATAGAAATTGCTCATGCTCACATACATTTGAACTGGCTTTTCAACTTGTTCCCTTCTCTTTATTTTAATTTCAGCTATCGTTTTTAGAGCCTTACAGTCACAATTGTTCTTAACTATCCCAAATTTTTATTTCCTACTTGAACTGACTTCTCCATAATTTTAGTAACTAAATGACCTAGATATTGGTTCTTGGTGTGATAGGTTTACGATTTGTACCCTTTGCAATTTAACTTTTAATCCTTACCAAACCTGTTATTCCTTTTTCTCAGCTACATTGTTGTGCCTTGCCCAACACTGTAAAAATTTAAGCCTCCTGTTTTATAATCTCCTATCAGAACCTATATTAAGAAGACATTGAATTTAAAGGAACAGCAGGTTATGTTGAAGAAGAAGTATAACCTGAAGAATAAGGATAGATATTTGAAAATGTTTCAGAAGTAGTCTTTTAGTGGCTTTGTGATGGGTAGGAGTTTTATTCCTCTTTGTGCACTATGTAGGACATTGTTAATCAATATAGATTATGTTTCTTGTCAGTTACACAAGGATACGGTAATCAGGGTTAAACAGTTTGGAAAACATTCTCTAGAGAAGAGACTAATGATTCTTGCTCACAAACAAGGCAGAATTTTCTTATGTTTCTTAATATTTGTTCCTTGATAGTCTGTACAGTGGAAACCATTACCCTCTGTGACATCCTTTTTTGCCAACCTTTATGAATGTGTTTAGCATCACTTCAGATATAGAGTTCAAGCTCAAGTATACACAACACATGAAAGATATTATAGTTCATGTTCTCTTAGGTGGAATTTTCTTTTCATAATTTCTTATGATTGAATCCTGAGGGTATGTTCCTTGGTAAATCGTGTTAATTATGTCCACTTTATAATGCATTCAACAATTTTACAAAACAGATAATTGTTTATTATATTCTGAAAACCATGATATTAATATTTTATTTCCTTTTTTAAAGAGAAACTATTGTCTTTTTTATTTCTGAGGATGAATGAAGTACTGTTAAATAAAATGTCACTAAATGAAATTTCAGATTCAGAAATGCAGGTGTGTGTATATGCCCTTTCAGCTTTTTCATCATTAACTAAATTTCTGTAAATTTAGAAAACATGGTATCAAATAGCTACGAAGAAATTTGTCATATAGACACATATGAATTTGGTGCTAGCATTTGGACGTATAAAATGCTTTAAAAACTGACTTAAAACATATATGGCCATATTGTAATATTTTGAAATTATTGTCGATTTGATCAAACATATTGGATACATTGGTATTATCTCCAAGTCGTTAGAAAGAACTTCCTGACTTCTAGAATGATAGAATGGAGATACAAGAAAGTGTCAGTTATTTATAAAGTCTTCCCCTTAAAGCAGTGGACTGGGTTGAATAATGATTTCGGTTTATTTCATTTTTTACACTAACATAACCTGTGTTCTGTATACTGGAGGTACGGGAATGAACAAAACAAAGTCTTTGCCCTTCTGAAAGTCACTCTAGTGGAGACAACATATAAAAAGCCAGTAAGAGTTGCAAGTGCAATGAAGACCTACTAGTTTAATTGACCGCCAGCACACTGTTTTCTCATCAATAAAATAGGGAAATAATTGTACCAACAATATGAGCTAAGTTTCCTGTGTATTCTCTTGAAAACTTGGCTTCTTCCTTTTCATGGAAAACCCGAATATAATCTCCCCTTATCCATGCTCTTTTGAGGATGGCATTAGGTCATGTGTAGCCACAGTTGCTCTTTTATCATTTAGTGAATATTATAAGTATGTTTTAACAAGTTTCTCAAAAATAGTAAAATAGGCCAGGCATGGTGGCTCATGCCTGTAATCCCTGCACTTTGAGAAGCTGAGATGGGTGAATCACCTGAGGTCAAGAGTTCAAGACCAGCCTGGTCAACATAATGAAACTACATCTCTACTAAAAATACAAAAAGTTAGCTGGGTATGGTGGCACATGCCTGTAATTCCAGCTACTTGGGAGACTGAGGCAGGAGAATAGCTTGAACCCACAAGGTTGAGGTTGCAGTGAGCCAAGATCACACCACTGCACTCCAGCCTGAGCAACAGAGTAAGACTCTGTCTCAAAAAAAAA
>NW_012104310.1:390740-393844 GCF_000951045.1 Mandrillus leucophaeus
TCTTTTCTTTTCTTTTCTTTTCTTTTCTTTCAAATAATAGATGCCACTGCTAGAAGATCCTGTAGAGCTTTGGGAATAATGAAAACCTGGCTGGGTACAGTAACTGACAGCTATAATCCTAGCACTTTGGGAGGCTGAGGCTGGAGGATCACTTGAGCCCAGGAGTTTGAGACTGCAATAAGCTATGATCATGCCACTGCACTCCAGCCTGGGTGACAGAGCAAGACCCTATATCTAAAAAATAATCAAAATCAAAATCTTTAATTTTATTAGTATATAAATAGAGACATACAAGGTCTGACTTGATAAAAGTAACATCACTAGTTAAGAGAAATACTAGTACTAAAATCAAGATTTCAACTGGTCTGGTCATGCTACTGTTCCTTTTAATAAGTTTCCCGTGGCTCTCCTAAAACTTTTTCTATTAAATTCTATTCTACTTGGACATGACCTCATTTCCTTTTCCCTATATCATTAATTATGCTCAGAATTATTCATCGGTATTATATTAGGTAAACATCTACCAATGCAAAGGGGGACAACACTCTGGAACCTTTACATTGGAAACAGATTGTACATATCCACTATTTCCAACCTTTCAAGATTTTAGCAATCAATGGATTTAGAATGAGCTCAGTCCAGTAGGAAGATGAGATTTCAACAGGCCTGTGTCTAAATGAAATGATAGTCACTCAAGGAAGCCAAACTTTCCTGATTTTAGAAGCATGTGCTCCCTAACTTCAAGAAGAAAACTGTGTTCTCTGCGCCCTTTTCACTTTCCCTTGCAAATAGCCTTCATCTGGCTGACCAAAAGAGGAGCAGCTCAACACAGGTAGTCAACTTTGCTCTTGACTTTCTTCTCTACATTTGTCAATGATTTAGGGCAAGTAGAAGCTCAGGACGTTGACTTTTTCTTTCATTACAGCCGCCAAGCAACTATGTGGTGTATCAGAAAGCTCTGATACTGCATGGGAGAGAGTCCTTCCCAAAGGTTGATTCAGGAATTTCCCCCTATTAGATTAATTTATGAAATGCTTTTCTAATAAGACTTACCATAGTAATTTTATGGATTAGAATGTTAATACATTGGATTATCTTAAGTCTTAAAAAATGGAGAGAGGTTGTAGATCTTAATAGATTGGTTTAATCTAAACATGCAAAAATATTTAATTTGATTCACTACAAGGTAACTAAAAGGTTCTGCATCCGATATTGCTTGAGATTATTTTAGCATTGCTATTGTTGAGTTTGGAAAAAGGCAGCCTTGGAGTTACTTGGTCTCTCATTTTATCTAACTTTGAACTGCTTTTATATGGTTTTAAAAATAATGTGTGAAAACATTGCATTAGACTCACACTGAGGATATAAACATTACAGAGTCATACTCTCTTAAAATAATGCATTTTAAAAAACGGTATTTATCATACTATTCTCTTCTAAGCTGACAGTAATCTATTTTAAATAGAATTTCTTTCTGAGAAAAGAAATTATGTTTAAAAACAGCACAACTCCATGCATTATACCATAGATTATAAACTCCAAATGTATTAAAAATTTCAAATATTAAAAAAGAAAACCATAAAAGTATCAGTAGAAAGCATGAAAGAATGTCTTTATAACCTTGGGGGTAGTGACCTTTATGCCAATTATTCAAATTCCAAAAGTTAAAAAAAGAATAAATTTCATTAAGGAAAATTTAAAATTTCTGTGTGAAAAAAAGTATAAGCAAAACCAAGACAACTGACAGCCTGAGAAAATTTTTCAACTCATATAACTGACATAGAGCTAACATCTCTAAATTTAAAAGCTTCTACAAATTAATAAGAAAAGAAAAAAACTTAATAGAAAAATAGCTAAAACTGCTGGGCGTCGTGGATCACGCCTGTAATCCCAGCACTTTGGGAGACGGAGGCAGGTGGATCACCTGAGGTCAGGAATTTGAGACCAGCCTGGCCAATATATATAGTGAAACCCTGTCTTTACTAAAAAGTACAAAAATAGCAGGGTGTGGTGACACAAGACTGTAGTCCCAACTACTGGCGAAACTGAAGCAGGAGAATCGCTTGAACCCGGGAGGCAGAGGTTACAGTGCGCCGAGATCATGCCACTGCGCTCCAGCCTGGGCGACAGAGCGAGACTCCATCTCTTGAAAAGAAGAAGAAGAAAAAAAAAAAAGAAAGAAAGAAAGAAAAGAAAAATAGCAAATATGAACACATGGTTCAGAAAAAAGAAAATATAGTGGCTCTAAAAATAAGAAAAGATGCTACACCATACACAAACTACGCAGTAGTTTCAAAACATACCCTCAAAGAGGCTGTGGGAAATATGTTTCCCCTACCTTACTATCAGCAGACTACATTGATACAATTTCTGTGGATGACAATTTGGCAATATCTATTAAAACTACAAATGGAAGTAGCCTTTGACCCGACATTTCTCTTCCGGAAATGTATCCTTCAAACATACTTGCACATTTGAGAAATATATGTACAAGGATACTCATAGGTAAATTACAAGAACAAAAAAAAAGTTGAGGAAACTAAAAAAAGTTTAAAAATATATAGTGTAGCCAAAGAGAGGATACTATACAAATCTAACATAATCGACTTAAATTGATATAGCCAATCAAAAGAATACTATGCAAATCTAAAAACAGTGAGGAAACACTTTATGCACTGATATACATCCCTAAGATATACTACTCAGAAAAAAAGTAAGGTACGGCTATTGTACTAGGTATGGTATGTGTGATGTTTCATGTAAATATGTGGCAATGAGGATAAAAATAAGTGGTCATATTTGCATGTATATTCTTAAGGAAATGTAGAAGGCTATAACAAGCTAATGATATCGGTTGTTTGTCAGGAAGAGTTAGACACTGGGTGGATAGGGACAAGGTGAGAAGAAGATTTTCACTTTTCTACAGTTTGTTTTCATTATTGAACTTTGTGAATGTATTATCTATTGACATTTTTTAAATGACTTAATCTTTTATTATCTTACATTATTTTGACATTGCAAATAGTTAAAGATTGTAATATAGATGTGTGTATATATTCTGTTATATATATTTATATATAAGGTATTCTGTCTACATATATATA
>NW_012104310.1:394515-422109 GCF_000951045.1 Mandrillus leucophaeus
AATAATTTCCTAATTTGGTTCTAATCTATTAAATTTAAGCCTTTCCTATTTTCTAATAAAATTTTTTTGAAAACGATGAATTTTCCCTTGGGAAATGATTCTTTTTTTTTTCAAAATATCTTACATTTTTGCCTCTCATGTTTAATTCTAGACCTACGTGGAATTGAGATTTGTATGTAGTGAATGGTACAGATGAAATACTGCTTTTCCCTCTATTGACCAGGAGATAGTATAGCCCGAAGTAATTATTTATTGTTCTGTGTTTCAAATGATCCCCTTGCTTTATTCTGTACCTTCAGTAACTATTCAAACCAAAACTTTAGATGAAACAAAGTCAGCAGGAGATCCAGCCTTGTGGCTGTCATTAGTCTCTGATATCCTTCCTTGGATTCTTAAACCTCTCTTGTATTTATAAAGTGAAGATTTCCCTTATTTTCTTGCCAGTTTAGATTTATTTAAATAGTATGGGTTTTTTGTTATTGTTGTTTTTATGACAGCATTTCTACCTGTGTTGTTGAAGGAGAAGTTGATGGTGTATTACATATCAGTGGTACAAGAAATCTATTAAATTTATTGTCATTATAAGAACTTGGAACTCCCACAGAATAAAGCCTTTGGGATGATGAACCTAACTTAGTTTTAAAGAAATTTACATTAATGTTGCTAATCCCTTTATGTGTTTTTTTAATCATCAACACTTTTGACATATGCCTCAATACAATGTGTTCCAATATTGTTCATTCAAGAAAAGAAAATTATGGGAGTAGGACGCGAAATAGCCACTGATTTAAAAATATATATTCTAGATATTGTAGGTGCACATTAAGTTAGGTATTCCATATTGGTTGTAATTGACAGTAAGTTTTCTTGGAATGACAATTGCTTCATCATTTATTTTTCTCTTAGAGACAATTTATATATTGGCATAGGCAAAAAGCTTTGTCACCTGGTGCCTGTGTACTCTTCCATAATATTAGGCAGCACTTTCTGAGAGCATGGATACACAAAAAGTATTCAACAAAGAGTCTGTCATTTCTTCTGGATTTCTTCTTTTTAAACAATCACATATGAGAAACGAATTCATTTTGGGATTATAGGAGGCAATGTTAAGATAACCAAAATAATCGGGTAGGCTTCTTTCTACTTCTAATTCTTCAGAACCTTCAGGTTGTCTCTAAAGCAGTTTATTTACAAAAGTATTTTATACTTTCTGGAATGAGTGGTCCAGAATTATATAATTCTCTTACAAAATTTTTTCCTTATAAGATTTATGATGGTCTCTTACAAGATTTGTTATTTGTGGACCAACATGAAACCTGTCAAACATTGCTCAGAACCTAGGGTGACTTTTAGATTCCTAAGTAGTTTTCTACAATTGTCTGGATAAAAAGGTTCACAGTGGGTATTAATAATATGAATAGACTAGAACAACTCATAGTTACGAAAAAATCAGGGACAAACTAAGATAACCATGAGAGGAAGCCCTGATACCCTAGAATAGTGGTTAGGTGGTCACTCAGATCAGACTCTTGAGTTTAAGTCCTTTGCGTTAGCTTACAAGGGCAGCCATAACAAAATGCCAGGGACCAGGTGACTTAGACAACAGAAATGTATGTCCTTGCAGTTCTGGAGTCTGGAGCCCAAGATCGAGGTGGTTTATTCTGAGGGTTGTCTCCTTGGTTGCAGATGACGCCTTCTCGATTCCTTCACATGGTTCTCCCGAGTGTTTTCTGTATGTTCAAATCTCCTCTTATGAGGATACTGGTCAGTTTGGATTAGGGCCCA
Source organism: Mandrillus leucophaeus (assembly GCF_000951045.1). Taxonomy (NCBI): domain Eukaryota; kingdom Metazoa; phylum Chordata; class Mammalia; order Primates; family Cercopithecidae; genus Mandrillus; species Mandrillus leucophaeus. Next base: position 396,301 of record NW_012104310.1, read on the forward strand.
TCCTAATTGCTTCATTTTAGCTTAAGTACCACTTAAAGGCTCTATCTCCATATCTTAGTTCATTTTCATGCTGCTGATGAAGACATACCCGAAACTGTAAAGAAAAAAATATTTAATTGGACTTACAGTTCCACATGGCTGGGAAGGCCTCAGAATCATGGTGGGAAATGAAAGGCACTTCCTACATGGCGGCAGCAAGAGGAAAACGAGGCAGAAGTGAAAGTGGAAACTCCTGATAAACACATCAGGTCTCATGAGACTTACTCACTATCACGAGAATAGCATGGGAAAGGCCAGCCCCCATGATTCAATTACCTCCCCTGGGTCCCTCCCACAACATGTGGGATTTCTGGGAGATACAATTCAAGGTAAGATTTGGATGGGGACACAGCCAAACCATATTATTCTGCCCTTGGCTCCTCCAAATCTCATGTCTTCACATTTCAAAACCAATCATGCCTTTACAACAGTCCCCTAAAGTCTGAACTCATTTCAGCATTAACCCAAAAGTCCACAACCCAAAGTTTCATTTGCAACAAGGCAAGTTCCTTCTGCCTATGAGCCTGTAAAATCAAAAGAAAACTAGTTGCTTCCTAGATACAATGGGGTACAGGTATTGGCTAAATAAGGAAGTTCCAAATGGGAGAAAATGGCCAAAGCAAAGGGTTTACAGGGCCCATGCAAGTCCAAAATCCAGCAGGGAAGTCAAATGTTAAAACTCCAAAATGATCTCCTTTGACTCCAGGTCTCACATCCAGGTCACGCTGATGCAAAAGGTGGGTTCCCATGGTTTTGGGAAGCTCTGTCCCTGTGGATTTGCAGGGTACAGCCTCAATCCTGGCTGCTTTCATGGGCTGACTTTTCCAGGCACACAGTGCAAACTGCCAGTGGATCTACCATTATGGAATCTGGAGGACTATGGCCCTCTTCTCACAGCTCCAGTAGGCAGTGTCCCAGTACAAATTCTCTGGGGGAGAATTCCCCCAGAGAAATATGGGGGCTCTGACCTCATATTTCCCTTCTGCACTGCCTAGCAGAGGTTCTCCATGAAGGCCCCACCCCTGCAGCAAACTTTTGCCTGGGCATCCAGACATTTCCATGCATCTTCTGAAATCTAGATAGAGGTTCCCAAATCTCAGTTACTGACTTCTGTGCACCCACAAATTCAACACCACGTGGAAACTGCCAAAGCCTAGGGTTTCCACCATCTGAAGCTACAGTTCGAGCTATACATTGACCCCTTTCAGCCATGACTGGAGCATCTGGGACACAGGGCACCAAGTCCCTAGGTTGCAGACAGCACTGGGACCCTAGGCTCATCCCAGGAAACCACTTTTTTCTCCTGGCCTCTGGGCCTGTGATGGGAGGGGCTGCTGTGAAGGTCTCTAACATGGTTTGGAGACATTTTCCCATGGTCCTGGAGATTAACATTAGTCTCCTTGCTACTTATGCAAGTTTCTGCAGCCAGCTTGAATTTCTCCTCAAAAAATGGATTTTTCTTTTCTACTTCATCGTAAGGCAGAATTTTCTGAACTTTGATGCTGCTTCCCTTTTAAAACCAAATGCTTTTAACAGCACCCAGGTGAACTTTTGAATGCCTCACTGCTTAGAAATTTCTTCCTCCAGATCCCCTAAATCATCTCTCTCAAGTTCAAAATTCCACAAATCTCTAGGGCAGGGGCAAAATGCTGCTGGTCTCTTTGCTAAAACATAACAAGAATCACCTTTGCTCCAGTTCCAAACAAGTTCCTCATCTCTGTCTGGGATCACCTCAGTCTGTACCTTATTGTTTGTATCACTAACAGCATTTTTGTCAAAGCCGTTCAACAAGTCTCTAGGAGGTTCCAAACTTTCCCATATTTTCCTGTCTTCTTATGAGCCCTCCAAACTGTTCCAACCTCTGCCTGTTACCCAGTTCCAAAGTTGCTACCACATTTTCGGATATCTTTCCAGCAGCGCCCCACTCTACTGGTACGGATTTACTGTATTATTTCATTTTCATGCTGCTGATAAAAACATACCCAAAACTGGGAATAAAAAGAGGTTTAATTGGACTTATGTTCCACATGGCTGGGGGACCTCAAAATCATGGCGGTAGGCAAAAGGCACTTCTTACATGGCAGCAGCAAGAGAAAAATGAGGAAGAAGCAAAAGCAAAAACCCCTGATAAACCCATCAGATCTTGTGAGACTTATTCACTATTATGAGAATAGCCTGGGAAAGACTGGTCCTCATTATTCAATTACTTCCCCTGGGTCCCTCCAACAACATGTGGGAATTCTAGGAGATACAATTGAAGTTGAAATTTGGGCGGGGACAGAACCAGACCATATCACTCCAAATATATTCAGTCTGAGGTCCTGAGGGTTAGGGCTTCAACATATGAATTTTAAGGAAACACAGTTCAGACCATAATATCCATCCTTGTCATTTAGCAGCTGAAGACATCAGGCTATTTTTTTTCCTCTTTTGTATGTCTTAGGATTGTTGTGACTATTAAAGGAAAAGGCACATGCTGAGCACTTAGGTTAATGCCAGGTAAAAGCAAATGTTGGTGATTGGTTTTAATTATGATGTAATAGAAACTTTACATTTTTACATTGAGGTGAAAAATTATAAAATACAAAGAAATAAGATAATAGTGTGAAGTATGGTGTTAATGTAAAGGAGGGCATCTAAAACTGGAGGTCATAAACCTAGTACCTCTTTTGCTCCAAATTAGTCTGTTACATTTATAATTGTAGTAGGTTTTTCCCAGGTCCTCGAACTCCATTTGAAGACAGAAGAAACAAAAAGTGTTTCTGGCCTGTGTCTCTTGCCTTGTAGACCATCCATTTCTATCTTTTCTTACCATTGAGTAATTCTTGCCCCTACCCCCCTATCAATGGGAGGTTGCAGCTTACAAAGGGCAAATGGGATGGAAAAATGTCAGCAGAGTCATGAAGTTGAACTAGAAGATGGGGAGACAAGACTTTTCAGATTGAGATGAGTGTTTTTAAGTAACATTAAAAACTATGTCAAAGAAAAGTCTCAAATAATAATGAATGTTGAAATAATATTGGTCATTAAGTTTACTAAGTGTTGTTAACAGTACAGACAATCTAACTAATGATTATTGAATTATTAAGTCACTAAACACTGAACTATTTTACTTCATTTATTATTGAATATATAACATTCTACTTTTTAAACATTTTTAATAAACATAAAATAAGGGAGACCCTCTTATGTTCCATGTACTTTTTAAATGAAAGGTAGTTATTTTTATACTTTATTTTGATGAAAGTAAAGATTTTCTGAATATGAGTTCAGAGTAATAAATGATAGAAGCAGGATTTTTAAAAAAGTACTTAGTTATCTAATACCTAAGATATTTCTACTATTGCTTTCTGCTACCTACGTGTACCTTGATACTACCAGAAAGTTAATTTAATCAGGATATTCTGCTTTTTAAAGAATTCTGATTCATAGACATTTTGCAATATGTGTTATACTGTGCAGCATATCAAGCATGTTATAGCTAATATGTTTTGCGTAATCCACACAGATTAGTTGTATAACTGCTAATGGAAATGATCTTAAGTCATTTTATAGTAATAAAAAATTTATCTCTGTTAGCAATGTGGCTTTCACTATTGATATATTTGCCAAATGTGTCAACAAAAGCAAGATCTAAAATACACGGAAGACCTATCCCATAAAAACAGTTCTATCTACATATTTTGACAGATTTTTAGTGCAATGTAATGACTAGTGATGTGAAAATTATGGTGTGTGAATGGCATTATTTCTATATCAAAGGCAAAACTGAATGAAATATATAAATTTAAAATAAGAATGGACACTCTCAAAAAGGAGATTCATATTGGAAGTGTGTATTAAATCTAAGCCTCTTGGAAATAATCACCAGGAAATGGCTTCTAATGTTCTCTGAAAATAGTACAAACGTGGCATGTGCATTACATGTGTTAGAATTTTTAAAAGATTTACTTTTTAAGCAAAATCACTTTATAGGCTGGGCATGGTGGCTCATACCTTTAATCCCAGAACTTTGGGAGACCGAGGTGGGCGGATCACTTGATGTCAGGAGTGCGAGACCAGCCTGGTCAATACGGTGAAACCCTATCTCTATTAAAAATACAAGAATTAGCTGGGCGTGGTGGTGCACACCTGTAATTCCAGCTACTCAGGAGGCTGAGGCAGGAGAATCCCATGAACCCCTGGAGGCGGAGGGTGCAGTGAGCCGAGATCATGCCACTGCACTCTAGCCTGGGTGACAGAACGAGACTGTCTTAAAAACGTTTTAAAAATCACCGTGAAAAAGAAGAAAAGTGTTAGAAAACTATCTCTAATGCTTTGTTATTTGCAAACAAGTGAGTTTTATTAGGGTATACATGATCTCCATTGCATGGAGTATGACTCGCCTTTCTCCAGATAGGCTTGGCAAGTGAAACGGCCAAAACACATGGCATGAGGAGCATTAAAATGCTCATCTTCATCCTTATCTCTCTTAATTTAAAAAAATCTCTTACGCTGGCTCTGTTTGTCTGATCTTATCATATTACGTGTTCTTCAAGATAACATAGTGACAGAAGCATTGAATAGATTTCTGGGAACTCTTAACAACTAAAGCCAACAGTTACTTGGTTGATTAGATTAACTATATGCCTCCTACCAGTTTCCCATAATAAATAGTAACAGAAGTTTTGAAAAAATTAAAGAAGTACAAAGAGAGAGATGAGAAATATATAAAATAAAATTTTAGTTGCTTAAAAAACATTTCTGGGGCCCTCTGGAATGAGAAACAAGAAATTGCATAAAGTGAATCATTTGATTCTTTCTATAGCTAGATAGGTGATATAAAGGATCTTTATAGGACACAGAATGTTCTTTATGGAACAGAGAAACATTGACATATTTTGAAAAAAAAATTAAATTGGCCCAGCTCTCACTCCCGAGTGGTGGGGGTGGAGAACACTGCTTCATAGCACAATATCTCAGTTGGGTATTTCTGCAATTTACATGACAAAAGTAATTTGGCAGCCAGTCACAGTCGATGGAAATTCTGAAAGCTAATAATTCATGGTGCAGTGCTGTTTGTGGGACATTATTCCTAATTTTAAACTCTTTAATTTACCTCCCATGTGATTCCCGATTAGAAAGAAAATGCATAAAAATACTGAAAAGAAAACAGAAACCATAGGCTAGAGAGTTTCTGCTAATTGTTTTTATAACATAAATCCTGCTTTTCCCAATTATATCAGTGAGTCCACTTCATATATAATATGTTTAAATAGAAAAACAGGATATTCATTTATAGCAACACATACAATCAGCACAACTAGAATGGGTACGATACTCAAATTTTTTAAAATGAATACCTGAGCAAACAAGAAAATAAAGGAAATATTCAACATTCCTGCTTCTATCATTTATTACTCTGAACTCATATTCAGAAAATCTTTACTTTCATCAAAATAAAGTATAAAAATAACTACCTTTCATTTAAAAAGTACATGACACATAATATAGTCTCTCTTATGTTTATTAAAAATGTTTAAAAAGTGGAATGTTATATATTCAATAATAAATAAAGTAAAAGTGGTGGGTTTGTGAAATGGAGAGGTGGGAAGGTGGTGGAGAAGTTTGCTATTTTTGGGCCTAAGAAAAGGGTGACAAATCAGAACTGAGATCCTATACTAATGTAGTTCCCACCAAGGGCTGTACTCAAAGTAAAAGGTTAGAATAGAAAGAGCCCACTCACCCCCATAGGTAAACCCACCCTCATAAGTAGCCTGATAAGCCTGAGTCTGGGTTCTGGTGTCAAACATAAGTCTCCTTTGAGAATTCATCACCATCGACCTCCTTCTTGCTTGTGTGGATTAGAGGTTCCAATTTATACCACATGAGTGGTCCAGAAAACCACAATCAGAAATCCTATTTAAAAAGCAGACCCAACAGACAGCACCCCTGGAAGGCCCGTGAAAAACAAACACACCTTTCTGGAGACATGGCCAACCCATGTTCTCGGGATTTCCACAGAGAAAAGCTTCCTGAAGAGAAGTTCACCATCCAGTTTTAAAATCCAGGAGGAATAAATTTACTATGAACAAGAATCATCAGCTACAAGAAACTGTAAAAAGCATATCATCTCCCTGAAAGTTTCAGATACAAAACTATCAAAGATTATAAAATACGTAAGTGTGCCTACTGACTTATTTATTCAACCTTCTTAATAGATTCACACCTTGTTTTTGCATTCAATAAATTGAGGACTTGAATATGAAAATAAAACAAAAATTTTAGAAGAAAGTACAGAAGAATACCTAATGCTAGAATAGGAAAGAATTTATTAATCCTCCTTCCAAATGATTGTAAAGGAAGTGAGAGATAAGTTTGACTATATTAAAAATAAAATCCCCTATACAGAAAAAGATATCACAAATAAATGATAAGCTAGAGACTAGCAAAGGCTTTCTGCGAAGAACATATCCAACAAAGACTTGAATCTGGAATATATAAGTAACTTCTGAAAATAAAAACGAAGAGGTAGTTAATGCAGCAGAAAAGTGAGCAAAGTATTTGAGAGAAAAATAAGAAACCTGAATTGCCAAAAAAAAAAAAAATACATAGAAGATGCTCACTAGATATTAGAGAAATATGAGTTAAAGTAACATCATGATACTATACAAAAATTAGGAAACTTCTAAATATTTTATAATATCAAGTTTTGCTGAGGTTTCTGGAGACAGTATAATTAGTGTCACCTTTTTGGAGAGTGATTTGGCAATATCTAATAAAATTGGAAATATGGAATCCTTTCACTCTCAGGGGTATATTCTAGAGAATTTCAACATGCACACAATGAGATTAGGTACAACAATTCTCCTTGTATGATTTGTAGTAGCTAACAAATTAAAAACCATCTCAAATTCATCAAGAGAAGAACAACTAGTTACATTGTGATATATTTCACCCTGGAATGCTATACAACAATTAAAATAACTGGTGCTACATGTATAAAAATTTTGAAATGATACCCATATTATTATGCAACTTACATAACATTTAATCTTAAGAAAAATAATATTTTATTCATATAAAGCAAAACTATAACAACATAACAAAGTCAAAAATTGATTACCTGTGGGGAAGGAAAGAAGGAAGTATGATCAAGCAGGAATTTAAAGTAGCTTTAAATATATGTATTTTTTAACAAGAAATACATATTTTAAAAATAATGTATTTTTAAAAAATAATTATCTTAATTTCTTTTAAGTTTTGATCAAGATGCATGGTGGGGTATATGAGTCTTTATTTTATTATTCTTTAAAATTTCCTGTATGTTTGAAATATTTCACTATAAAAAGGAATGTCATGATTTTGGCTTACTCCACCACTATATAAATATTGTCCTGACAAATAATTTTGATGAAGTGCCATTCTGTTATCCTGCCCAAAAGGCCCACATGTGTCCATGTTTTCAAGGCCCTGTAAAATGTGGTTAAGTTAGGCCCAGGTGCCATTTAAGGTGAACATGGTTCTCTGTGCAAGCTGCTTACTAGGGTAGTGTTTAGCTATCTCAGTTCTAGTAAAGAGAGTCAGAGAGATTGATCCTCATCAAATGACTAGTCTGCAAGACTGTTTTTATGGACTGAATTATGTTCTTCTAAAATTCATATGATGAAGGCACAATTCCTGATATGACTGTGGTTGGAAATAGGGCCTCTAAAAAGGTAATTAAGGTTAAATGAGGTCATAAGGGTGGGGCCCTGATCTAATATGACTGTTGTCTTTATAAGATCTTCTTATAAGGGACATGAGAGATGCCCATATGCAGAGGAAAAAGTCACAGCAGGAAAGAGACTGTCAGAGGAGAGAGAGCTCAGGAGAAACCAAACCTCCCAACACCTTGATCTTAGACTTCCAGGCCTTAGAGCTGTGAAAAACTGCATTTTTGTTAAGTCAATGAGGTTGTGGTATTTTGTGGTATGGAATTTTTTGGCATGAAATTTTGTGATTCAAAAGCCCTAGCAAATAAATACAGCTATTATAGAATGAAAAGATATGAGATTGAAAGTCTAGAAATAGATGAAAGACCAGAAGCTGACAAGTTAATTAGTCTATGAAACTGAAGATATTAAAGGAACGCCAAATGGCCTTTTCAGCAAAGTTGCTGGCTGTATCAGATTGCCTAATATAAACATTTCCTAGCAGCACCAGGTGGGCCATGGCCTCATTCTAACATCAGATGATTGTCAGCATGGCTGAACACGCAAGTATAAGTCATGTCTACAAGTAGAAATAGATTCTGTTTTAGCTGTTGTTACAAATAGCTTTCTTTGTTTTGAGTTTTATACTTTGTTAAATTATTTATCACACAATACCCTATAAATTCTGGCATATAGTAATTACTCCAAGGTTTAGTGCCCAACTGCCTAATTTAAGTCCATTTTCTGTTGTTGAAAGGTAGAAACTATAGGAAAAAAACAAAACAAAACAAACAGAAACAAACAGCACAACCAGGTTTTAAATGGGCTTTGGGTTCCATTATTTTAATGATATGTTAGTCTTTGAGTGTTTTCTTTTTTTTAAGAGATGGACTCTCACCTTGTCTCCCAGGCTGGAGTGCAGTGGCGCGATCATCTCTGCTCACTGCTCACTGCAAGCTCCGCCTCCTGGGTTCACGCCATTCTCCTGCCTCAGCCTCCCGAGTAGCTGGGACTACAGGCGCCCGCCACCTAGCCCGGCTAGTTTTTTGTATTTTTTGGTAGAGACGGAGTTTCACCGTGTTAGCCAGAATGGTCTCAATCTCCTGACCTCGTGATCCGCCCACCTGGGCCTCCCAAAGTGCTGGGATTACAGGCGTGAGCCACCACTGCCGGCCTAGTCTTTGAGCTTTAAAAAATAATGTTAGTGTTACCCGTTACCACTTCTTCTCAGACATGAGAAAATTTTGTCTTTATTCCTTTTGGATAAATGGATTGTTTTGAACAGAAAGAGAAGATTTGCGATAAAGGGGCATGCTGAAGAGAGTTAAGCCAAGGGAAGGACTAAATAAGAATGAATGATGGTAGTCTCAACTAAAAGACCATTGGATTACTATGGAAATAAGACAAATATAACACTCATAATGATATCTACCAGTTTTTGAGCCCTTGTCTTACACCTGGGTCTATGCTCTGCCTTTTATATATTTTATTCAATTAAATCTTTAAAACCACTATAAAGATTTAAACCACTTTAAAACCACTTTAAAACTATAGAGTGGATACTAAGATTAGCCAAAATTCTCAGATGAGAAAACCGCCATTTAGTGACATCAATTAACCTGCTCAAGGGCAGTATCAGGATCTAAATCCAATTCTTTCTGATTCATAAACCTAGGACTTTCTCTTAGTCCATTTGGAATGCCATAACAAAATACAACAGATGAGGTGTCTTATAAACAACAGCAATTTATTTCTCACAGTTCTGGAGGCTGAGAATTCCAAAATCAAGACATCAGCATATTCAGTGACTGAAGATGGCAAGCTTTCTCATAGACAGCTCTTCTCACTGTAACTTTACACGGCAGTCCAAAGAGGAGTCTCTCTAAGGCCTCTTCCGTAAAGGCCCTAATCTCATTCATGAGGTCTCTGCCCATATGACTTAATAACCTCCCAAAGACCCCATTTTCTAATACCGTCATCTTAAGGGTGAGGATTTGAACATACAAACTTTGAGGACACATAAGCATTCAGATCACAGCAGCATCTTTAACCACTGCATCATACTGCTCCACAAAAGACAGATATTTCTTTTAAGAAATCACAGAAGTCAATGTGAAACATTATAATTGAAATCTCTTGGACATTATCAGCAGTCAGAAGACAGCAAAGCTGAAGACTGCTTCTGCTTTGCCCTGCATAGTTTCAGGACACCTTGTACTTCAACTCATGTTTGCTGATGACTCAGTGTGGCTGACATCTCCATGACACACAAATTAGACCAGAGAAGCAAGGCTCTCCCTGAGCTGGAGTTGGCCCTCAAGGTGGTGTATACCAATCAGATCTATCCTTGGAGGACTCCATAATCAGATTTGGGAGGTCTGGCAGGAGCCCAGACTTTCTATTCAGCAGGAGTGGGCTGAGATTCAGCTGTAAATAGAAGAGAAAGACTGCCATAGCAGTGGAAAATAACTATGTAGCCCTGGCTTGTCCATTTCACATAAATGCCGCAATGATTCATCTTTGAGTTGATAAACATGTTTTCCTAAGTGAAAGTCAGACAGACAGGATGTGATTCCCAGCTAGAAGGGCTTCATTACTAAAGGATTATAGAGAGAAGCTGCTCAGCCTATGCCTTTACCATGCTGGAAATAGATTTGTGCTGGGGGCACAATTTTTCTTTTCAGTGAAATTCAGATAAGGGGAAATTCTGGCATTTTATTGTAGTGGGTCTTTAGTCTTACTTTCCTTTTAGTTCTCATAGTGACACAGGTCCAGTGTCATATTCAGGGCTCACATTAAGAATATAAGCAGTGCTCACTGCCTTCAGTGATATAGTCACCAATGTATACCCAAACCTGAGGGGGAAAATAAAAGCCACAGCCTCAGAATTTGAAATATAGATGACACTGTTAGACTCAGGATCTATGTTTAGAAAGAAATTAGGCACGTAGCTACCAGATAGATGCAAGGAAAATACCACACCGCAGTTATTAAGGCATTAAGTTTACTTTACAGGTTCTTGTTTACAAGTACAACCCAAGTTCACCACCATCACCCCACACCACTCCAGACTTTTAAAAATCACTTTATAATTCCCAGGGGAGAATTATAAATCAATGATGATTGATTGCTCTGTAGGATATGTAAATAAGTAAAACCAACGGGCATGGGGAACCCAATTCACTGCTTTCCTTGTGACAAGATTCATTTCAAGTCAATCCAGCACTGAACAAACATGTATTGGTCACGTAATATTTGGTGGACCCCATCTGGTTGCTGGGATAGGAATATGAATAAAAAGCAGCTTTTAATTTTGAGGGCCTTACAACCCAGTAAGGGAGACAGAAGCAAAGACACAAGTCAGTATAATGTGGCATGAAAAATTGTAGAATTAGAAAGTATACATATGTAACAAAACTGCACATTATGCACATGTACCCTAGAACTTAAAGTATAATAATAATAAAAAAAAGAATTAGAAAGTATGATGAGAAGAATAATGAAGGAGCAAATTTTTCCTGACTGAGAGTAGAGTTAGGAATGAAAACAGAAATACAGAAAGCTGGAGTTAGGAGCTCCATAGGGTGTAAACATGTGTCCCCTCCAAATGTCAAGTTGTTGTGTGATCCTAAATGTTGGCAGAGGGGCCTGCTGGGAGGTATTTGGATCACTGGGGCAGATGGCTCTTAAACGTCTTAGTGCCCTCCCCATGGCAATGAGTTCACTTGAAACCTGGCTGTTTAAAGACCCAGTACCTCCCCACTCGCTCTTGCTTCCTCTCTGATCATCTGACACCTTCTTTCCTTCCCTTCTGATTTGACCAAAAGCTTCCTGAAGCTTCACCAGAAGCTGAACAGATGTGAGTGTACAGCCTGTGCAGCCTGCAGAACTGTGAGCCGAATAAACCTCTTTTCTTTATAAATTAGCCAGTCTCAGGTATTCCTTTATAGCAACACAAAATGGACCAAAACAGAGATGATATTGTGATAGATTTTAAAGTCTGAGAAAATCATTTTTCAGGTATACTAGTGAAGAAAGGCATTCTAAGCCTGGGGAAGAATATGGGCAAAATCATAGCAGAGGGCCTATGTGTGGTATATTTTAGGAATAGTGACACATCAGGCATGGCTGTAGAGTGAGGTTTTGTGGGGACAGTGTGGAGGCAAAACTAGAAAGGCACATTGCAAGTAGGTTGTGGGGTAAGTGGGGCAGGTTGTGGGTGGGAGTGGGGAGGTAGGGAGTAACATTGTTGCCTTTTTTGCTGTAGAAGGTGGAATACCAGCGCAGAGGCCTTTAAACAAGAATCTGACAGGATCTGAGTTCAGATATAGATAAACCACCTCTATCAATTTATTTATCTTTTATTAAATTATTCTGCATTTTTCTTGTATGTAAAGCCTGCTTTTCATAAGGCTATATTTTAATCAGAAGTGCATTTATCAGGCAGCGCCATCAAAGTAGAAGGCAGAACATGGAAGAATGAAAAATCAGGAGAGTAATTTTATCTCCAGGAAAGAAAATGAGCATTGAAAGGTCAATGTTCTGTCCTTTGCCTCTTGAGGCTGGCAAATCTAGACACAAGGAGTCAGAGTGGGTACTCTTGGCCTTAATGATACTAATATCAAGATTCTTTCAAAGCACACAATGGCACTCATAAGAAGGGTCGTGCTCACCAGACAAGCCTCATTCTTCGGCACTGCCATGTGGGAACCCTCAGCTTCCGTTTTACAGCATGAGCTTCAGGAGAATGAATTCACCATAATTTCTTCTTTCTGTGCTTTTTCATATTCTGATAAATACTTAAAATAGTCTTTCGTTTAATACCCTTTTTTACTGGATAACTCCTATTAATTCTTCCAGCTCATATATAATCTGCTCCAGGAAGCCTTCCTTGAACATTCTGAACCTGGGTTAGTTCTTCCCTTATGTGTCTCAATGATATCTCACAAATATTTTCATTATACCAATTTTCCCATTGTATTAAAGTTGCTTAAATTTTTCTACATGAAATTGGAAGCTTTTGGTAGGCAGGCACTTTATCCTACCACAGTATTCTTAATGTCCTATACTTAGAAGATCCTCCAAATGTTTGTTAAATCTAATGCAACAGAATGAGAAAAAGAAATAAATTTAATTATTTAAAGTCAGATAAGGGACTCTTCTATAGCCAAGGCCTGGCAAGTAAATATAGGTAGATCATAAAGAAAGCCTTTTCTTCCTTCAATATGGCAGAAAAGTTAAATAGTTGAAGATCGTGGCCAGCATGTAATAAAGGACAATAAAGGCAATACATGACAAAATGTATATGTACTTGAAAACCAAAGTCAGTTTTAGGAAGAAGGTCATTAGCCTCTCGATGCCCCATTTTCATTTCCAAGGACGAAGAATCTTTAAAGTTTAGGTGTAAATGGTGCCTGTGGGAACCTAAGATAAACATCATTATCTCTATATCCTCGTTTGTCCCCTAAAACCTTAATAAGCAATGGTTACTCTATACAGAAAATAGTGAAATTATAATTTTTAACAGGCTTTTCAGGTGACACCTATTGAAAGAAGAAAAAGATTATAGTTACTCTTCCAGAAACAGAAACTCATTGACTTGGATTTAAGTTAGAGATAGAAGCACAGTGCCTGGATTTTAGCTCTTACACCTCTCTATCTACACTGCATCCAGTTACCAAGTCATGTTGATTCTGCCTGCTAGATAGTTCTCAAATCCGTTTACTTTTCTATGTCCTCTTCCTTAGTCCTAGCTTTATGGACTATCTCAATAATCTTTTATTTGGTTTTTCATATTTGACACATTCTTTTAAAGTACAAGACTGAGTGTACCAATCCTAAAATTAAAACCCTTCCAAAGAAGTCTTCCTAATGTTTTGGGATTAGATACAAAATGTGGAGTGTAGATCCTCCATTCTGGGCCCCAGCAGCTCCTGTCTGTGCTCTCCTTCTTGAACACTTTTGCTGCTGCCCACTCAATCTCTGCCATGGTGACTGTCACAAACTAATTGTCATTCTTAACATTTTCTTCATCTGTGTGCTTAGAAAATATCTATGGGTTTGCTATTGCCATCTAATAAATCACCACAAATTTAGCAGCTTAAAACCATAGTTTTCAAGAAAATCACCACAAATTTAGCAGCTTAAAACCATAGTTTTCAAGAAAATCACCACAAATTTAGCAGCTTAAAACCATAGTTTTCAAGAGTCAGGAGGAGTCTGTGCATAATTTATTTGAGTGTTCTGCTTAGGGGCTCGTGAGGTTGTAATTAAGATAAAAGTCTGGAATATGATCTCATCTAAGCTTTGGGTGTACTTCCAACCTCAATGGTTGTATGAATAATTCAGTTACTTGTGACCACAGGATTGAGAACTTCAGCTCCTGGAAATCACCACCATTCCCTGACACATGGGTCTCTCCACAGCATGGCAGTTTGCTTCTTCAAGGCCAGCAGGAGACTGTTTCTGCGTCTTCAGGTCTGAATTCTAGATCCTGCTTGAAAATGCTGACCTGACTAGTACAGGCTCACTCAGGAAAAACTCCCTTTTGAGTCCTTTAAAGTCAACTGATTAGGATTTTCATCACATCTGCAAAATCCCTTTACCTTTGCCTTGTAACCTAACCTGATCAAGGAAATAACATTCAATCACATTCACAGGTCCTACTCAAACTCAAGAGAGGGGGCTTATAGGAGTATAACTCTTTGGAGGAGATCTTAGAATTTTGCTTAACTCACTCGAATCTGTAACTTCATTTGAGTTCATCTTTCCTCATTCTAACCCTTACTAAAACTGTAATCAAATCAGGCATCATGAGCTCAGATGCCTACAGTGACTGTCAGGTTTTGTTAATAAGTAAAGTGACAGTAAAGAGTGGTAGAAAATGTGGTGATTTCAAAGGCTTTTGACCATCGAAGTAACCCAAATCTCCTCAACTCTAGTCAATTATTTCCTTGCAGAATTATGGCCCAGCAGCCTTATCTAACTTTTTCAGATCAGCCAGGAATCCAGACGTGTGTGTGTGTGTGTGCGTGCGTGTGTGTGTGTGCGCGCACGCATATGTGTGTTTGTTATGCAGTGAATGTGTTTCCCAAAACTTCATATCTTGAAGCCTGATTCCCTGATGTGATAGTATTTGAAGGTGTGGACTTTGTGAGGTAATTAGGTAATGAGGGTGCAGCCCTTATTAATATTTGTGCCCTTATAAAAGGGATCTCAGAGAGCTTGCTCTCTTTCTGCTATATGGGGATACAAGGAGAAAACAACTATTTGCAAACCAGGAAGAATGCCCTTATTATATACCATATCTGCCAGCACCTTGATCTTGGATCTTCGAGTCTCCAGACTGCAAAAAATAAATTTCTGTTGCTTAAATATTCTGTTTTAGTAGTTCTAACTGACTGACACAGTGTCTGAGCATAAAATATTCTGATTTACAAATGTTCTAATTAATTCAAATAATAAAAACTCTCCCCAGACCAATAGTATGCAGAATAAATAAATATATTTTCAGTCAGGATTTTTCCTTGTGCTATTACTTTGAAAATTTTAAGTGATTCCATCAAGATTATAAGTTATACATATCTTTTTCAATACATTTTTACCCTTGTAGACTATAACTCCATGAGAACCTGGATTATATTCCTCTTATTCATTTATATATTCCAGCACTTAACACATTGAAGACACATAATGGATAATCAATATATATTTGTTGAATGGATTAATAAATGGAAACCTTGTGAATTCTCAGCAAGGTAGACCTGAGTTAAAATTTTAACTCACCAACTTGGCAGTTGGGTCTTTGATGAATTGTTAACATTCTGAGCCTTACTTTCATTATGTACAAAATGGATTATCTATAACTACTAGTTTTATTGTGAGGACTAACTGGAATAATGAATATAAATGACATAGGATAGCAGTTTCTCATTTTAGGATGATTTTTCTTTTTTAGAGATGGCTTACAGATATGAGTGAATGAATGTACAGTATGTTTTAGCACTAAATACTTAAACCATCCACTTTTGTACAATTTCTATGTTTTAAAGTTACAGTGGTGGACGGTCTTATCAAATTCAAGTGTTACATAGGAAAATTATGTATGTATGTTACTCTATATACACAGAAGATATATAAAAATTACTTTGTATATATACAATTTACATATCTCAAAGGCTGATAGTTTTGGTTAAGGTCATAGAGTTGGATCTTTGGCAAGGAGAGCAGGGAGCAGGGAAAGGGGTGGTGCTGAGGAGAATGAGGCAGTGTGATGTATGCAGAGCCTCTTCTCTGCCACCCACACAGAAAGCATGAAAAAAGGAGCTACTCTCTAGTAACAATATTCCTTTGAAATATTTTCAAAGGAAATGAAACCACAATTTGTTCCTAACTGCTTTATTTCACAAACCATTAGGAAAGGAGATTCCTATTGTATTTAGTGGATGCATTAAATTCTGGATATTAGTATTGTGCTTTTTCCAGGTATAATTACAAACATTTTCATAAGCAGACAATTATAGACAGCTTATAATTTATTATTGTATGGTTATAAAATAAAGGAACAAAAAAGAAAAAAAAATCCTTCTTTTGAAATAATGCATGCTTTAGTTAAAATGATCAGATAAATCCACATGAGCAAAGACAAAAAAAGTCACAGGAAGCACTTCTGCAGAAAGATCAGTCCATCATGTTAGGAATATTCAGTGATATTGTCCTTATTTCATTTTTTAGGCTTCCACTGTGTCTACAGTGAAAGCTATTTTATTTTGTTTTACATCAGAAGATGAGAATGTGCTTAAGGGAATTTGATCCAATTAGTATTACATTGCTGACCTTTAGTAAGGAACACACCAAATGAATTCAAGAGTAGCATTGAAATATATTGGTTACACATAGCAAATATTCTAAAGGTTCAAGAGTACCAAAAATTTAACTTTGTAACTACAAGCAAATGCATTATAAGATTTTAGAATCTGAATTGTTCATAGCTGTAGGGAATCATTTCAACAAACAATTCTTGGAGGAGAAATACAATCAAATGAAGCTGAACCGTGTAACAAAATTAACAGTATGAACTTGATAAACTGCTTCCTACTAAATGTATTAATATCATCAAAGACAGTCTCTCCTACTATCTACAGAAGCAGTGAGAACCTACAAGGGTAAATAACTCCTACAATTGTTCAATTTGTTGTTTCCAAACTTGTAAAATTATTTTATTATTTACTTTTTAAGACATTATCTTTTATAATCATTAAAAATTTTGCACTGCTATTTGCTGTATTTTTAAATGTAGATGCAAGCAAAAAATAATCTAGCTGCAAAATAGACCCAAATACATTTCTGCTTTTTATCTTTTTCAAGGTCATAATATTCAATTTTTACCTTTTGCAGGTACTACACTGGAACTAACCAGAAAAAATACTTTTGACTACATAAAACAAGACAGATTTGGGATTAAGAAATAGGGAGTTTAACAGATGTGTACTTTGTTTTACATAGTAAACATATTTCCAAAATTATATATTAATGTGAAGCAAGCAAGGAGTTATTTATGCATGTAAGTGGTAGCTGAACTTATTTAAGTAAATAATATTGCCCAAGGAATATTAGTATCCATCCTAGTGCCAACTGAGATGCCCACATTTATTCCTTAGTCAGTGTAAGAAGGCATGCTCACAGTGGCCCATTCGACTCACAGGGCGTTGTAGAAAATATCTGCTGCTGCTCTGAGGTAAGAGCTGACAGTTTTGGAAGAAAACTCAGGTATTAAGCCGGGGTGGCCTATATGACCCTCAGTTTTGCTCCAGGAGCTTGAAAATATGGCACTCCTCAATCCTGTGTACCCAGATCAGACCATTCATGCTCTTAACATCTTTCTTTGTGTGCTTTCATCTTGGCATGTATTGCCTTAGTCAAGGACTTCACTCCAGTTTTCCCTTCTTCTTGTATCACCTTCTTTTCCTCTCATTGGATCATTCACCTCAACAAAAATATATACTGTTGTTTCTCCCACCTTCAAAACAGAACAGAAAACCTCCTTTGACCTCACATTCTTTTCTAGCTATTCCTGAATTCTCTGCTCTCTTCTAGCGCAGATCTCTTTTAAAGTGCTCTTGGTTTTTGCAGTCTCCAATTCTGCACCACAGTTGTTTCGTGAATTTGTTCCAGATTTTTCTCTCTACCTCTCAATAAAAGTTGCTAGTGTCAAGGTCATCAATAACCTCCATAATAATAGATTGATAAATTCAAATTCTAGCCTTCATTTTTCTTGATTTTTCAGCAACATTTGAAATACCCTTTCCTTCTTGTATTAAACATTGTCTTGTCTTGCCTTCTGGAAGAGCATTCTTGTTTACTTTGAATTGTTCTACGTGGATAGAATCCATCTTCTTCACAACTAAACATGTCATGCTCCAGGCTTAGTTCTCAGCTATCTTCTGTTCTGTAACTGAATTTACGCTCCTTCATTCTCAGGATTTTAATATCATTTATATATGGATGACTCTCACATTCATGTCTTCAACCCTAACTTGCCTCCTAAGCTATATATTTTTATCTCCAAATTTATACTTGATTTTCCTTTAAGGTATGCAATAATTATCCCAAATTAGCTTAAGTTAAAATAAATTCTTGACAATTGTCTTTCAAATATCTTCATTCTTTAGCCTAAAATAGTGGTTCTGGGGAATAATTTTGCCTCCCACAGGACATTTGGCAATGTCTGAAGATACTTCCAAGTGTCACAAGGGGTGTATGCTACTGACATCTATATTCAATATCCAGCCAAAGTGGAAAACTTCATTCTCCTCTTCCTCTCACCCTCATGTTCAACCCATTGGCAAACCTTGTCAAATCTACTTTGAAAATATATCTGGAATTCCTCATCAGTTCCAGTGCTACTTCTCCATTCTATGCCACCATCAACTCTCACCTACATTAATTCATCTCCTGTCCCAACTTGTCTCCCCTTTTCTACTAGTGCAGATGAAAAATCTACACATTAGCCAGAGCAATCCTTTTAGAACACATAGGAACCTCCAGAGGCTTCTTGTCTACCTCAGAATGAAATTCAGAGCTTTTACTTTTCTTCATAGCCTATTTACATTTTTGAAAATTATTTGTCTCATCCTACCAACAGTATAAACTTAAAAGAACAGTGACTCTGTTTTGTTTGTTGCAGTATTCCAGAGCCTAAAAGAATATAGTATACATAGTAGGTACATAATACATATTTATGGATTGAATAAATATCCACAAGGCAAGTGTATTAGTCTGTTTTCACATTGGTATAAAGAACTGCCTGAGACTGGGTAATTTATAAAGAAAATAGGTTTAATTGACTCACAGTTCCACATTGCTGGGGAGGCCTCAGAAAACTTACAATCATGGTAGAAAGCAAAGGAGAAGCAAGCACCTTCTTCACAGGGCAGCAGGACGGAGTGAGTACAAGCAGGGAAATGCCAGGTGCTTATAAATCCATTGGATCTCATGAGACTCACTCACTATCACAAGAATAGCTGGGGAAACCGCCCCCATGATCCAATGACCTCCCCTCAGCTCCCTCCCTAACATGTGGATATTACAATTTCAGATGAGATTTAGGTGGGGACACGGAACCAAACCCTATCATTGAGTCTTGCTTGATGACCCAGTTAGTAAGGATCTTCCAAACACTCCAGAGTGGTCAATACTAACTGCAGAAAAAGCCATGAAGTTAGAATGTGCTTTAAAAATATCCCTTCTTAGTAAAATAGAATGTTGGTAGCCCTATGGTAGCCCTCCATTAAAAGAAAAGTATTCATGTCTTATAAAATTCAGGTTCTGGGGATCCTGGTATAGATTTTTATTAAGTCTTTCCATCCCCCTTTCTCTTTCCACAACTCTAAATTAGGACCAAATTCTTCCCTGTATAAGCTACTACAACATCCTCCTGACAAGTCATTAACTAACTTTAATTCACCATTTTCTGCATTAAAAAGCATTTGAAAACTAACCCATTGTTTGTCAAATTAAGATAAAGAGTCTCTTTTTGACATTGATGTTCTTGATGATACAAGTCCAAATAAATTTCCAGTTTTAGTTTTCGCTGTTCCTTCAGACATATTTGCCACTGAGCAATTCTAGGTTACCTTTTAAGTCTATGTTTTTTGAACTTCATGTCTTTACTTAACCTGGTCTCTCTAGGTAAAATGATGGAATTCTCTTATTACTATCTGCAACACCCCACCCTTTGATATTCTACAGAATTCTTAAGGTTCATTTAAAATGACATTTTTCCTTATAAGACCTCCCCTATATTCCCTGAGAAGTGACTTTCCTTCCCTTAAATGCCACACAGCTTAATTAGTAGTTTCTTTATGTTCTAGTCTTCCTTCAACCAGTCATTGAAACGTACAGATTTGTCTTTTCTCTTAGATGGCACATTTTTAAGGAAAGTTTTTTCTTTTTTTAAATTTTTATAATTTTCTTAAAACTTATCAAAATATATTTGGATTTAATATAATAGCATATAATGTGTGTGAGCCTCACATTTTCAATAGTATTGTAAGTGTCTTAAGGTCTACAATTTCGCCAGATCTTTTTGCATTGTATACACTATCTTTTGAATACCATAATTCCTAGATCCACAGTAAAAGCTTAATAAGGAATTATCAAACAAAGTGCCTGAAAACTTTTAACATTTGTAATGAAAATAAGTATGTTAGAAATATATGCGTTTATATCTGTGAAAAACTGAATTCTAAATTTTATTTGTGAAGAAAGACATACAAAATACAAGACCTTGCTGTTTTTATTTATGAACATTTTAATTTACATTAATATTTTGATGTTATTAGCTTGCCTCTTAACACACCTAAATAAAACTCTTTTTTGGACTCAAAACTTATCATTATCCTATGAACTGGACGTATTGAATCTTTCCCATATCGTTCATTCTCTTTTCCCTGCTGGGATAACTTCTATGAATTTCTAAGAATAGCTTAAGATGTTTTTATCAAGAAGTCTTACCTGAACTTCTCAATATAATTCTGATAGAAGACTCTATCTAGCTGCTTTAAAATGTGAATAAAATGCTATTTTATTATTTTTCTCTATATCCAAACATAATTGAATGTCTTATATAGCTAACAAAGTTAACATTTGGAAAAACTAGCACACCACTGATGAAATATATTGTCTTTGTGTTAAAAAATTGAAACTATCTATCTTAGCTATGAAGAATTGTGCTGACTTTCTGGGCAAATTCTCCCATTAGGCTAGGGTCTCTCTCCTGCCTAAGAGATCTGGTCTAGATATACATACCTTCTGCATCATCCATTTTTCTCTTTACTAAATATTCCCCCCAGAATATAAATATACCAAGTCTTCCCTATTCTAAACAACACACCACCCCTACACACAATTTCCTTGGAATCCTCTAGTTCCTGCTTGCTGTCCCCTGCATTTCACAGCCAAGGCTTCTGAAAGAATAGTTAAAACTTCCTTTCCACTTCCCCAATATTCTTCAAACCAAGGCATTACAGCTTTGATTCTCATGATGGTTGACTCTATGTGTCAACTTATCTAGGCCATGTATACCCAGGTATTTGGTCAAATATTATCATAGATGTTTCTGTGAAGGTATGGTTTTTAGGTGAGATAAACATTAAATCAGTAGACTAAGTAAAGCAGATTATCCTCCATAATATGAGCATACCTAATCCAATCAGGTGAAGGCTATAATAAAGACAAGACTGATCTCTCAAGAAAGAAAGGGATTTCTGCCAACAGACTGCCTTTGGACTCAAACCGCAATGTTGGCTCTTCCCTAGGTCTCCAGTCTGTTGGCTGACCATGCAGATTGTGGACTTGCCATCCTTCACAATTGTATAAGTCAATTCCACAAAACAAATCTCTCTCTCTCTCTCTCTCTCATACATATGTCATATATATAAAACCACCAGTGACTTCCTCTCTACCCACTCTTTTCAGTCAATTTTAAACTTCTCTTACTCTTTAAATATTTCTAGTATTGGATTCTTTTTATTTGTCTGTTTTTCATTAAATCTTATGGATTCCATTGCCAAATGCATATGGATAGTTCCAACATCCGTCTAAGTTTTCTTTCCACAAGCATATTTATATACACTGGTGTCAAGTAATTTGCTTTTCAGTTTTTTCCTCTTCCTATCCTTTTGAATTCTAGAACTGTTCTCACCATCCACTCCAAAATTGAAGTGGAAAACATGTTAGATCTTCACAACTCTTCATCAGTTTCCACCTCCAAACAGATATCAACTTCATTCACTTTTATTTATGTGTTTGTGTTTGTGTGTATTAGAAGAGTTTTAGATTTGTAGTTATTTTTTTTCCACAGTCTAAAGGTATTTCACTATTTTCTGGACTCCATTGTTCATTGCTAGGTCATCTGCCATTCTTGCTGTTTCTGTAGAAAATAATTCAATAATTCTCATGCTACATTGAAGGTCTTTTTTTTTTTTTTTGTCTTTGCTTTTAAGCAATTTTACCCTAATAATGCTCTCAAATACAGGTTCTTTTAAAAAATGCTGCCAGTTTTGGAAAGTGTTATGTCATTATCGCTTTAAGTTATTTATCTGTCCTATCCTTTCTGTTTCTGAAATTTTTGACATGTATCTTAGACATTTTCATGAAATCTGATAAATGACTTAGGCTCTTTTTAATGAATTTTTGTTGTTTTCTATTCATGCTTCAATTTGAATAATTTATATTGACCTATTTTCCAATTTAGTAACCTATGACTAACAAGCTGATAAATATTTAGTAAATCCTTTTTTTTTAAATAATTTCAACTTTTTGTTTTAGATTTAGGGAACACATGTGTGGGTTTCTTGCGTGGGCTTATTGTGTAATGCTGAGATTCAGAGTATAAATGATTCTTCCACTCAGATAGTGATCATAGTAGCCAACAGGTATTTTTTAGCCCCTGCCCCACACCCTTTCTCCTTCATCTAGTGGTTCCTTGTGTCTATTATTTCATCTTTATGTCTGTGTATATCCAATGTTTATCTCTCACTTATAAGTAAGAAAATGCAGCATTTGGTTTTATGTTCCAGTGTCAATTCACTTAGGATAATGGCCTCTAGCTGCATTCATGTTGCTGCAAAGGACACGATTTTATTCTTTTTATGGCTGCATAGTATTCTGTGGCATATATGTAACACATTGTCTAGTGAATAGTGCTGCAATGAACGTATGAGCACATGTATCTTTTTTATAGAACAATTTCCTTTCCTTTAGGAATATACCCAGTAATCAGCTTGCTGGGTCAAGTGATAGTTCTGTTCTAAGTTATTTAAGCAACCTCCAAGCCACTTTCCATAGTGGATGAAACCATTGACATCCCCACCAGTGGTGTATAAGTAAGTGGTGTATAAGCATTCTCTTCTCTCCACAGCATTGCAGGCACCTTTTTTTTTTTTTGACTTTTTAATAATAGTCATTCTGATTCGTGTGAGATAATATCCCATTGTCATTTTGATTGGCATTTCTGTAATGATTAGTGATGAAGAGCATTTTTTCAAATGTTTGTGGGCTGCCTGTATGTGTTATTTTGAGAAGTGTCTGTTCATGTCCTTTGACCATTTTTTAATGGGGCTATTTGTTTTTGCTTGTTGTGTTGTTTAAATTTCTTAAAATTTCTGGATATTAAACCTTTGTCAGTTGCATAGTTTATGAATATTTTCTTTCATTCTGTATGTTGTCTGTTCACTCTGTTAATAGTTTCTCTTGCTGCAGAGAAGCTCTTTAGTTAGGTCCCACTTGTTAATTTTCGTTTTTGTTGCAATTGCTTTTGAGGTCTTAGAATAAGTACTTTGCCAAGAGTTAAATCAAGAAGAGTATTTTCTAGCTTTTATTCTAGGGTTTTAAAGTTTGAGGTCTTACGTTTAAAGTTTTAACCTATCTTGAGTTAATTTTTGTACATGGTGAAATGTGGGGGCCCTGTTTCCTTCTTCTGCATGTGGCCAGCCAGTTATCTTAGCACAATTTGTTGAATGAAAAGTCCTTTCCCCACCGTTTATTTGTGTTTACCTTGTTGATGCTCAGATAGTTGCAGGTGTATGGCTTTATTTTGGGGTTCTCTATTATGTTCCATTGGTCTATGTGTCTGTTTGGAACCAGTACCATACTGTTTTGATTACTGTGGCCATATGGTATAATTTGAGGTCAGGTAATGTAAGGTCTCCAGTTTTATTCCTTTTGCTTAGGGTTTCTTTGGCTATTAAGACTCTTTTTTGGCTCCATATGAATTTTAGAAAATATTCTTTTAAGTCTGTGAAAAATAATGCTGGTAGTTTGATAGAGATAGTGATGAATCTACAGAATGTTTTGGGAAGTATGGCCATTTTAATGATATTGTTTCTTCTAATCGTTAGCATGGACTGTTTTTCTATTTATTTGTGTCATCTATAATTTCTTTCGGCAGTGTTTTGTAGTTCTTCCTGTAGCAGTCTTTCACTTTTTGGTTAGATATATTCCTAAGTATTTGCATGTGTGTGTATGTGTGTGTGTATGGCTATTGTAAATGGGATTGCATTCTTGATTTGGCTCTCAGCTTGAATGCTATTGATGTATAGAAATTCTTCTAATTTTTCTACAGAGATTTTGTATTATGAAACTTTATCAAAGTTGTTCATCAGTTCTAGGAGCCTTTTGGCAGAGTCTTTAAGGTTTTTTTAGGTCTATAATCACATCGTCAGTGAAGAGAGATAATTTCACTTCTTTTTCTATTTACATGCCTTTTTTTTTTCTGTTGCCTGATTGCTCTTGCTAAGACTTCCAGCACTATGTTGAATAGGAGTGGTGAGAGTGAACATCCTGTTCTTAAGTGGAATGCTTCCAGCACTTCCTCATTCAATATGACATTGGCTGTGGGTTTTCCATAAATGGCTTTTACTATTTTGAGGTATCCTCCTTTGATGCTTGGTTTACTGAGGATTTTTATCATAAAGCAATATTGAATTTTAACAAAAGCTTTCTCAGCATCTGTCAAGGTGATCGTAAGATTTTTGTTTTTATTTCTGTTTATGTCATGAACACATTTATTTATTTGCATATGTTGAATCAACCTTGCATTCTAGAATAAAGCCTTCTTGATCCTGATGAATTAACTTTTTGTTGTGTAAGGATTTTGCATCCATGTTCATCAGGGATATTGGCCTATAGTTTTCTTTTTTCTATTGTGTCTTTTCCAGGTTCTGGTATCAAGATGGCTTCATAGCATCATCCCTCCTCCTGAGGGCCAGATTCCCTCTCCCATTTTTTTTTTTTTTTTTTTTTTGGAATAGTTCAAGTAGAATTGATATCAGCTCTTCTTGGTTCATCTGTTAAAATTTGACTGTGAATCCATCTGGTCCAGGTTAGTTGGTAAGTTCTTTATTACTGATTCAATTTTGAAACATGTTATCGATTTGTTCTGGGTTTCAATTTCTTCCTTTTTTAATCTTAAGAGATTGTATGTTTCTAAAAATTAATCAATTTCTTCTAGATTTTCTAGTTTGTGTGCATAGAGGTGTTGGTAATAGTCTTTGATAGTCATTTGTATTTCTGTAGGATCACTTATAATGTCCCCTTTGTCATTTTTTATTGTGCTCTTTTTTTTCTTTGTTAATCTAGCTAGTAGCCTATTGATCTTGTTTATTCTTTCAAATAACCAACTTTTGGCTTCATTGGTCCTTTGTGTGGATTTCTAGGTCTCAATTTTGTCCGCTTCTTCTCTGATTTTAGTTGTTTATTTTCTTCAGCTAGCTTTGTTGTTAGTTTGTTCTTATTTTTCTAGTTCCTCTAGTGTGTTGTTAGATCATCTATTTGAGATCTTTTGATATTATTGATGTAGGCATTTAGCACTATACACTTTCCTCTTAACACTGCTTTCGCTGCATCTCAGATATTTTGTTATGTGATGTCTCTGTTTTCATTAATTCCAAGGATTTTTTAATTTCAGCCTAAATTTCATTGTTTACTAAAAAGTCATTCAGGCTCCAGTCTCCAACTCCCAGCGCGAGCGACACAGAAGACAGGTGATTTCTGCATTTTCAACTGAGGTACTGGGTTTATCTCACTAGGGAGTGCC
>NW_012104310.1:422159-499467 GCF_000951045.1 Mandrillus leucophaeus
TTATACCTGATGTAAATGATGAGTTGATGGGTGCTGACGAGTTGATGGGTGCAGCACACCAACATGGCACAAGTATACATATGTAACAAACCTGCATGTTATGCACATGTACCCTAGAACTTAAAGTATAATAAAAAATAAAAAAATAATAAAAAAAATTAAAAAATTAAACTGGCCTGAATGCAAAAGATTAAAAAAAAAAAAAAGTCATTCAGAAGCCAGTTGTTTAATTTCCGTGTAATTGTATGGTTTTGAAAGATCTTCTTGTTATTGATTTCTATTTTTATCATACTGTGGTCTGAGAGTATGGTTGGTATGATTTTAAATTTTTGAATTTATTGAGACTTACTTTGTGGCCAAGAATATGGTTGATCTTAGAGTATGTTCTGTGTGCTGATGAGAAGAATGTATATTCTGTGGTTGCTGAGTGGAGTAGTCTGTAGATATCTATTAGGCCTAATTGATCAAGTGTTGAATTTAAGACAATAATTTATTTGTCAGTTTTCTGCCTTGATGATCTGTCTAATGCTGTCAGTGGGGGTACTGAAGTCCCTCATTATTATTGTCTGGCTGTCTAAGTCTTTTTGTAGATCTAGACGTTCTTGTTTTATTAATCTGTGTGCTGCAATGTTGGGTGCATATATATTTAGGATATATATATTTAAGTCTTCCTGCTGAATTGACTCCTTTATAATTGAGTAATGTCCTTCTTTGTTCTGTTTTGCTGTTGTTGGTTCAAAGTCTCTTTTGTCTGATATAAGAATAACAACCTCTGCTCTTTTTTGTTTTCTGTTGCTATGATAGATCTTTCTTCAACTCTTTATTTTGTGCCTATGGATGTCATTACTTGTGAGATGGGTCTTCTGAAGATAGCAGACATAGGGGCATTGTTTTTTTTTTTTTTAAATCCAACTTCCCACTCTGTAACTTTTAAGGAGGAGGTTTAGACAATTTGCATTCAAGGTTAATATTAATAGGTGAGGTTTTTATCCTATCATGAAGTTGTTAGCTGGTTGTTTTGTAGATTTTATCATATAGTTGCTTTGTGGGGTCTGTGTGCTATATAATTAAATGTGTTTTTGCAGTGGCAAATATTGATCTTTCATTTCCATGTTTAGAAATCCCTTAAGGATCTCTTGTAATGCTGGTCTAATGGTAATGAATTCTCTTAGTGATTGTTTGTCTGGAAGATGTTTTATTTCTCCTTCAATCATGATGCTTACTTGGGCAGGAAATGAAATTCTTCATTGGAATTTCTTTTCTTTGAGATTGCCAAAAACGGGTTCCCAATCTCTTCTGGATTGTAAGACTTCTGCTGAGAAGTTTGTTGTTAGCCTGATAGAATTCCCTTTGTATATGATCTGATCTTTTTCTCTAGTTGACTTTAAGATTTACCTTAAGCATGTTCCTTTGACAGTCTGTGACTATATGCCTTGGTGAAGTTCTTTTTGTATAGTATCTCACAAGTGTTCTCTGGATTTATTGTATCTGGTTTCCTAGCTCTTTAGCAAGATCAAGGAAATTGTCTTGAATTAATTCCTCAAATATGTTTTCCAAGTGGTTTATCTTTTCTCCTT
Organism: Mandrillus leucophaeus; assembly: GCF_000951045.1. Lineage (NCBI taxonomy): Eukaryota > Metazoa > Chordata > Mammalia > Primates > Cercopithecidae > Mandrillus > Mandrillus leucophaeus. Next base: position 423,737 of record NW_012104310.1, read on the forward strand.
CTCTTTCAGGAATGCCAATAATTTGTAGGTTTGGTCACTTTACATAATTCCATATTTCTTGAAGACTTTGTTCATTTTTCTCAATTCATTTTTCCTTATTTTTGTCTGACTGGGTTACTTTGAGAGAATAGTATTCAAGCTCAGAAATTCTTTCTTCTACTTGGTCTAATCTATTGATAAAATTTCAGTTGTATTTTGAAATTTTTTAAATGAGTCTTTCAATTCCAGAAACTGATTGATTCTTTGTAAGATGTTTATCTCTTCCTTCATTTCCTGAATTGACTTTGACATTTCTTTATGTTAATTTTCAACATTGTCTTAGATCTCATTGAGCTTCCTTGCTTTGAGTTTATTATCTATCATTTCTGAATTTTCATATTTTATTAGAGGCCGTTGTTGGAGACCTAGTGTGAGCCTTTGGTGATGTCACAGATTTCAGATTTTTCATGGGGCCAGAATTCTTGCACTAGTTCCTTCTCATCTGAAGATGCTGTCACTTTTAAATTTTGGACTTATTTTTATGCTGATAGAATTTTTTTTTCTTCTTTCCTCTGCTTCCTAGTGGCTGTCATGGCAGAAAATGTTGGGTAATGTCTTTTTGCTTCCTTCTATAGCCCTGTGCATTTCATTGGCAGGTTTTATATTGGGTTGTGCAGTTTGACTTACATACGGACCAGTAGATGACACTTATGGCTAAGAGCCGGTTGTGACCAACGTGGATGGGTACATACTAAATCATGATGTATTGAATAAAGTTCTCTGTTACCTTACACAATGGGCTGATCTGTGGAATGCACAGTGGACTGAGCTCCCTGCTCAGCTTTACAGTGGGGAACCAAGATGGGCAGGGTCAGACTATGAGGGTCTGCCTATAGATTCCCTAATGACAAGCACAAGCAACAGCCCCAAGGGAAGGGCTTGTGGATGCCCACCAAGAACCCAGAGGTGTGCCTAGGCTAGCATGGAGCTGGTAAATCTCCTCAGCCCAAAGTTCTCTGCATGGGTAGGGGTGGGAGCCTAAACTCCTACTCCAGGAGAGTGAGGGTTGCTCTAGATTCCTGGATATATGACTGGATATGGAATGTAGGGGTCCACATTGCATCAAAATCTCTGCAGAAGAAGGGTGAGGTGGGTCAGGCTTTTAATCCAGGCAAGCTGATGCTCCAGATGCCTGGAGATATGCCTAGGAATGAAGCAGAGGGCCCCTTCTGTGTGCGGATTTCTGCACAGGGAAGATGGAGTGAATCAGGCTGCCAATCCATGTGTGCAGCTGTCCCAAATACCTGAAGATATGCCTAGAGGTGGAGTGGAGAGGGCCCCACTGCACCACAGTCTCAGGGGAGTAGGCTGAGGCACCTAGCTATGACACACACAGACAGGTTCCAGGTTGCCAAGCTGGCCCTGGCTACAAGTCTTGTTTCACCCAGGAGAAACTGCAGCTATTGTAGCCTTCCTTCTGCCCCAGACCTGCAACAAGGAAGAGCGCGTTCCAGGACTTATTGCTGGGGCACATTCCACACTTGCCACACAATTCTGGCTGTTTAGCCATCCACCCTACTTCAGAGCCCCAGTGTTCCAATCTCTGTCTTGAGACTAAAATGCCTGCATGGCCATGCTGCTAGATTGCCAAAGAATGACTGATTTGTATAAGCCTGGATTATCCTGCTGCCATACCCAGTTCTGGGAAAATGCCTGCTGATTTTTTTGGGATTCTTCCTGCTCATTGTCTTCAAGCCTCTCCCTAAGTTTGCACCAGAACTTGAAAAAAAGAAGAGCTCCCCCATGGCCTGCATTGCACAGAACACCGGGGGGAAAGGTAGGTCACAGAGAGGGACACTCTGCCCATCTTCTATTCTAGGGTTTCATTAATTTTATTAGCCAGATGCTGTCACAGGAGCAGTTTGGCTGCCTACTTCTATAGGATTTCTGTGTTCTTTGCTATCATAGTGGATTCCTGTTTTCCTTCTTAAAGCTCACAAAGTTGATCCTTCTGCACGATTTTGCTATTTCCAAGTGGCTGAGGCATGTTAGAAGCCTCCAGTACACCACCTTGCCCAATTAAATCCTGAATTTGTGTTATTATATATTTTTTTGTTTTAGAATTTCATCATCTTTATAGATTCCAGATTTCTGATGAAATTTTATATTTTATCATCTTTTGATCTTATCATCTATTTGAATATATTATTCACATGTGTATTAGGCTCTTCTTGCATTGCTATAAATAAGTATCTGAGACTGGGTAATTTATTTTTTAAATTTTGTTTTGCCATTCTGAATTATTTTATTTTATTTCAAGTTCCAAATTACACATGCAGGATGTGCAGGTTTGTTACACAGATAAACGTGTGCCATGGTGGTTGCTCCACCTATCAACCCATTACCTAGGTATTAAGCTCAGCATGCATTAGCTATTTTTTTCTGATGCTCTCCCTCTCCCTAACCCAGCCCCACAACAGACTCCAGTGTGTGTTGTTCCCCTCCCTGTGTTCATGTGTTCTCATTGTTCAGCTCCCACGTGTAAGTGATAACATGCAGTGTTTGGTTTTCTGATCCTGCATTAGTTTGCTGAGGATAATGTTGTTTCTTGACTTATTAATAATCACCATTTTGACTGGTGTAAGATGGTAGTTAATTGTGGTTTTGATTTGCATTTCCCTAATGATCAGTGATGTTGAGCTTTCTTTCATATGTTTCTTGGCTGCATCCATCTAACAAAAATCTAATATCTAATATCCAGAGTTTATAAGGAACTTAAATTTACAAGAAAAAACAACTCCATTAAAAAGTGGGCAAAGGGCATGAACAAACAATTCTCAAGACTGGGTAATTTATAAAGAAAATAGGTTTAACTGGTTCATGGTTGTGCAGGCTATACACAGGAAGCATGGCTCTGTCATCTGCTCAGTTTCTGGGGAGGCCTCAGGTGGCTTACAATCTGGCAGAAGGCAAAGCTGGAGCAGGCACTTCACATGGCAGAAGCAGGAGCAAGAGAGAGAGAGAGTGGAGGTGGGGAGAGAGGCTACACACTTTTAAATGACCAGATCTCCAGAGAACTCATAATGAGAGCTGACTTATCACCAAGAGGATGGCCCAAGCCATTTATGAGGAATCCACCCCCATGATCCAAATACTTCCCATTACGGCCCCCACCTCCAACATTACGGATTATATTTCAGTGTGAGATTTAAGCAGGGACAAATATGCGAAGTTTGTGTTTGTATTATTTCTAAGTTTGTGTTTGATAACTCTAAATGTGTACCAGTGTTTGTCCTTAATCTGTTATCTAGTTTTGTCATCTTCTGTTTCTTAACTTGTTTTTCTTGATAATATCATACAGATTGTCATATTATTATGCGAATAATTAGAGCTTCTGGATGATTTAAAGATGATTTTCTTTTAATTCTAACAGAAAGAGTAGAATTTTTATTTATTTATTTATCTATTTATTTATTTATTTATTTATTTTTAGATGGAGTCTCACTCTGTTACCCAGGTTGGAGTGCAGTGACATCATCACAGCTCACTGAAACGTCCCTCCTGAGTTAAAGTGATTCTTGTGCCTCAGTCTCCCCAGTAGCTAGGATTACAGGCACACACCACCACATCCAGCTAATTTTTGTATTTTTAGTAGAGATGGGGTTTCACTATGTTGGCCAGGTTGATCTCAAACTCCTGACCTCAAGAGATCCACCCACCTCAGGCTCTGAAAATTATATTAATCCAGTCTTTGGTAGCAGTGATTAAATTCTTGGCTTTCTATGTAAGAATCAATCTATTTTCAGTTTTCCCTTGCTCCTATGGTGTATCCTTTCAGGTGACCATACTGATAGTACAAGTTTTGTTTTTCTCCCTCCTTAAATTCTTGATTGAAATGATTTCAACAATGTACAAGATGATTTTCATAATGATAATGTGATGTTTACTGTAATAACCATGGAAGCCTACTTTGAAGAAGGCAGTAGTGAAAGCAAAGAAGAGCATTAGCTAAAGAACCAAGGAAAGGCACTAAATCAAAGGGTTTTTTTTTTCTGTTTTCTCCTGAGAATAAATTCTCCTCAGAATAAATAAAATTGTGTGGTATTGGGAGTATAAGGGAAAACACACAGAGGGGAAGCTTTGATGGAAAATTTAAGTAAAGATTAGAGATATAGTTGATAATTTTTATATCCAAAATTAAACTATCACTTTATCCCCCCAAGACAAGAATAAAAGAAAACATCCTCAGAGGTTTCACTTCCTATATCTGCCAGAAACGTCCCAGGAAAACAAATTTCCTACATTGCGTTATTTCAGAAGCAGTACAGAGTTGTCTCTAGGGCTTGTAGAGCAAATGCCAGCTCTACAAGCCCTAAAAACAACTGTAAGACTTGAGAGATATCTTAAAAACAAGGATAAGAGGTACCCTAAAACAAGCATAAGAGATACCCTAAAACAAGGGTACAAGCCCTGGACAACGCTAGACATGGGCCTCTTATTCTGTTTTCTTTCATAGAAACATATACGTATGTATTTATTTGTGTGTGTACGTGTGTGTGTGTGTATATTTTGTCTGCTCAGGGTGGAAAATAAGCTAAATATATGAAAATGATGGTATTGGACTAGTTTTTAACCAATGAACAATATATACATTGTAGAGTTTCAGTAATGTTAATAAAATGTCTCTACCCCAAAATATGTACATAAACACTGATAATAATACTAATTTGTACTCCTAGGAATGGTTTTCTTTGGGAATTGAAGATTCTTTGGGAGTATCATCAGCAAGAATCTTGATAATACTCCTGAGAAATACATGTTACTGTTGAACAGCTGGTATTATAAGGGGAATTAGCTTGCTTCCTAAATTACTGGCAGTTAAGAGGGCATATGCCACTGGGACTGAAAAGAAATGTGCCTCAGGTGGAGAGTAGAATTATTAGGAAAGAAGGGAACAATGGCAAAGACAACTTGATCCACTTCAAAATTTTGCTTAGAGCTGCCTCTGAAAAATGATCTGTTATTGACATACTATAATTCTCCAGTCTTAAAATATAGTTTTAGAGGAAAGACCATCATACATCTAAGAAGACACCACTCCTGGATTTACATAGAAGAAATGAAGGGTAGTTCCTGTCTGATTTCTTTAAAGAGTTAGAGACCATCTTTCTCAACCCTTTGACTCTTACATCCATAAAGATTTGTACAAAACAGATGTTTCCTTGGTAAAGAAGTTTGCCTATTCTTTACTAAAAACCTTGTTACAATCTTTTTCTACATTAAGATGCTTGAAATAGTCAACACTCTTTTAGAATTCATTGAATACAAACTGTAGCATAACAATATTTTTCTCTAACTTGATTTCAATTGACCCAATTTCCTTTTTTAGCAGTAATTCATATTTGTTGTTGAAAAAATTGAAAAACACACACACATAGCCAGAAATAAAAGCAATAAATAGAAACAACCCACAATTTTGCCACTTCCACTAGGTACATATCCCTTTAGGTTTCTTTTCTGCACATGTGCCCCTATGTATTCCTGTGTATTAATTTTGTCATTTAATGATTTATTATGATACTCTTTTCTTATTAAGATATATAAGCCTAAATAATCAATTTTAATGTCAGTATAGTCGTCCATCTTATAAATACAACAATATATTTACCCAATTTCCTACTAATGGACATTTAGGTTATTACAAAATTTTCATTGTAATAAACAATACACACATATTCATATACATAGGTAGGTATATACACACATACTTGATCATTGACTGTTTCTGAATGATAGATCCTTCAAAGTAGAATTTGTAGGTTGCAGGATGTTGACATTTCATGTTGTCAACTTAACCTCCAGAAGGGTGGAAATACTTCTGCAACCACAAACATGTACTCCCATGAATCTCCAGTTCTCCACACCCTCTCCAGCACAGATAAATTATTCTTTTAATATTTTCCAATGGCGAGTTTTCCATTTCCACCTCCAAATGTACTCCTCACCCTTCTCCACTCTGCCCGTTGGAGCATTTGTGGGCTCTGTGACCTCTGGCTTCCTTAAGGGTCAGCCAATGGTGCCATTGGTGAACAAGCACAGAAGGAAGCAGAGTGAGGTTGAGGCAATTATTCCTTTGCCTCCTTTCTGCCAGGTTGATGGTGGGTGGGCTGTATCCTTCTGCCAAAAGCTACAGCTTCTATCTGGTGGTCTCTACTCATTCCAGATTCCAGCAACTTCTCCCACCCTTTTCCATTCTGACCTAGGGTGGGAAATGGATCTCTCCTGGGCTAAATGGACCCAATTTCTTTACATAGTCTTATCCTAAGAATTAAGGTAAGGCTTATGTAATTTCTATGAAATTATTAGCCATGTATGTGTGTTTGTACCTGTGTATGTGTGTGGTAGGGCATGGTTTATCATGTGTATATATGTATGTATATATGTATCTATAGTGAGGGCAAATTAAAATACATAACATATACAAATTCAGAATTGTTATATTATGAAATTATAAACTATATTGAGAGGTGTTACTTTTCTTTCTAGCTAAAGGATTGTAAACACACTAATCAGTGTTTTCTGTCTAGCTAAAGGTTTGTAAGTGCACCAATCAGCACTCTATGTCTAGCTAAAGGTTTGTAAATGCACCAGTCAGCACTCTGTAAAAATGGACCAATCAACACTCTGTTAAATGGACCAATCAGTGCTCTGTAAAATGGGTCAATCAGCAGGATGTGGGTGGGGCCAAATAAGGGAATAAAAGCTGGCCACTCAGCCAGCAGTGGCCAATGCTTGGGCCCCCTTCCACGCTGTGGAAACTTTGTTCTTTCCCTCTTCACAATAAATCTTGTTGCTGCTCACTCTTTGGGCCCGCTCTGCATTTATAAGCTGTAACACTCACTGCGAGGGTCTGTGGCTTCACTCCTGAAGTCAGTGAGACCACAAACCCACCAGGAGGAACAAACTCCAGAAACACCATGTTTAAGAACTGTAAACACTCACCATGAGCATCGTAGCTTCATTCTTGAAGTCAGCGAGACCAAGAACCCACCAGAAGGAACCAATTCCAGACACAGTATCATACTACATTTCAGCAAACATTGTGCTACAATATAATACATTTAAAATATTTGGACTTTTTCAAACTTTCAGCTTTTAGAAGACTAACACTTTCTTTAAAATATACGTTACTTTTCTCTGTTATTTATGGGTTATTTAGCCAACAATTTGTGATTGAGACTGTGTGTCCAAGCAATTGGAGTTTATGCATTTAATAAAAACAAATCTTCATCACCATTTGGTTTCCATTATATAGCACAATGAACTAAATACTGTGCCTTTAAATGCTTTTTTTGACATACTATTTAAATGTTTTATTGACATATTAATCTGTGTAATAATCCTATGTATAGGTCATATAACACCTACTTTAAAATGATGAAATAAGGCTCAGAAAATCTAAATAAATTGCCCAAGGTCACACAGACAATCAAAAGCAGAGCTATATTTCGAACCCAGGTTTATCTAACTCCAAAGCCCATGCTCTTAATCACACTGTAGTTTACATTGCATTATGTAAATGAGTGAACATCATTATTAAGTGAATGAGTATATAACTTATTTTCTTTTAGCCATTTCAAGGAGTCTATTTTCCATCACATGGAAGATAATTTCACAATAATATGACTGTTCTCTCATAGCCATAAGATGATGGGAATAAATCATTTTAAGTGTATTTTCTTAACTAAAAAATTTCTTTTGTTTGGCAGAATGATTATAATAACTGTCACACTTATTCACTTAGGAAAATAAAAGTAGTTGAAGAGGAGAATCACTTTATAAAGTGATATTTCCAGCAGCAAGGGTGGCTTCTTTTTCTTCTCTTCAACACAGTTATTTCTAGTTAATTTTACTGAGGGAGGGAATTTCATGAATTTTGTACTTTGTAATTAGTGACCAACATTTTTCTCAAGGTGCTAATTTTCTATTAATGAGCAATTGCTGTGTTTGTTTGACATTATAAACTGAAGTGTGTACTTTAAAAAATTAGTTAAAATATCTGATTGTGATCCTCCCAGAAGGTAACATTAGAAAGAAACCTATTGAAATGATCCATAGCTTTATTTTTTTTGTTAAACATAATTATATTGCTTGATAATATGTACTAATCATCAAGAGTCATAGTAAGCATATAATCTACTCACCAATTGAAATCTTATGGCTCAGGGAGATTTTTTGTTTTATTTTAATAAGCAGTCTCTTTGCAAATTCATAGATTTTTAAATTGTTGGGATAATTATAATGGAGATTATTCTCATACATTCATACATACTAAAAACTGCTTTAGACAATTTTTTGAAAATATTTCCACACTATATGCAGGCTTTGGAAAACAGGAACCACAGCTATAAGCATATCTGCTGTGTTAGAACATGAAGCAAGGGCTAATTTCCTGATTTAATGTTTCCTCCGAGATAGAGCTTCTACCTAGCTTTTCATCAACATCTCCATTTAGTGTGACCAAAATGAATAGTGACCAAATCGGAATTCTAGAGCTTATAGAAATGTTGAGTTCATCCTCCAGCCTCTAAGCTGAAATGTGGTTAATTCTCCCCTGGCCCAAGTCCCTCTCAATGTAATGCTGTTCATTTCCCAAAGGTTTCTTCTTCTTCCCTTATGTAAACATGACTGAAGTCTACAATGACACATTGTAGGAGCATCCCCACTTACACAGTGTTGGAATGAAGCAGAGATTGGTACCCTGTATCCTTTTTTTAATCATTCGAGTTTGGAGAAATCCCTATTCTGAGCTTCTCTACAAAAAGAAGATCTCAGGTGCTTTTCTTGCCTGACAGCACCAATTCCTCTTCTGTTAATATCACATACTTTCACTTGAGGAAAAGCCTCCTCCCAGACATGATTTAGGTGGAATTGCTCCCATTTCCACTTCCTTGACTTGAAAGGAAAACACACACACCAAGACCCAAAAAACAAGTGCTTAAGTGCTTGGCAGACAAACACAAATTTTCAGGCTTCTAGAGCTCACATTCTTGATCTGACCACCCCAAGATCTTAGTTTACAGGTCACCTTCAGGATATTCGCCACAGCTAAATACCACCTGTTCTGTAATTTACTTTATCTTTTTTTCTCTAATTTGATTTTGTTAAGTAAATTTTGAAATGATTTTAAATTGACATGCATTTGTAAGAAATAATATAGAGATGCATTTGTAGGAGATAATAACATGCATGTGTAGGAAATAATATAGAGATCCTTTTACCTGGTTTTCCTCAACGGTAGCATCTTGCAAAACAACAGTACCACATCCCAACTAGGATATTGACATTAACACAGTCTACCAATCTTAGTTGGATTCTGCTGCTACCCAGTTTTACATGAGCTTTAGATACCAGATACGTAGATTGGCATGTCTTCATTTGCATCAATGAGGATTTATCTGGCACAAATATGAGCATCTTTGCTCATTGGTGTGCATTTGTTTTCTAAGTCTCAGTAGATTATACATTTTTAATTTTTTTATCACTAACTTCTAAGTTTTAGTCTGATAGATTTTCCTAGTTACTTTCTTGCTCTTTGGTAACTATTGATCAGAGTGGCTAGTCACCCATAAAGAGTGCTATTGTAAAAAATTTAAAAAGACACACCTCCTCAAGAAAACACAGTGTGGACAAGACTTTGCTAACAGAATATGGTTGGATTACAACCCCATTTGTCTGCTCTGCCAGTTAGCCTTGTGCTGGGCATGGCTTTCACAATCATATATGACAATAGTGGGATTCTATAGTTATTGTTCTCCTTTTTTTGGTTGATTTTGTCTTATTTTCCACAAGTATTGATATATAGCATTTTCTACAAAATTCAGTTCTAAGTATTTTAATTTTTATTATGCTCATCTCTCATCCACTGGTTACCAAAAATATGTATTTTAACATTTCCAGCTTTACAAAGTTTATTTATTCTCTGTTAAATAAGCTTTCTAACTTAATTATGTCATGATCAAAGAATGTGGTCTGTATAATAGCAGTTCTTCAAAATTAATTTAGTCTTGAGATAATGCAGACCATTCTATTTTCTTGTATTGCAGTCTAGCACACGTTCAGATTTTGAAAATGTTGAAGCAGTCTTAAAGTTTCTTTCCGTGTTCTTATGTCCACTAAACCAAATTTGTTAGCTTTGTTACTCACATTTTCTAAATCTTTACTAAATATTGCTTTCTTGCCCTTGTGATAGAGAAATAACTGTTAAATTTTTTCATTATGAAAATTCTCGGTTGCTCCTTATAGTTCTATTAATAATAATTTGTGCATCACCTGTTAAATTTTACATCGTCTATTTTGAGGCTCTTTTATTGGTGCATGGAAGTTTAGAATTGTCATATATGGAGACCTTTTACATTATACAAGTACTCTTTTTATTCTTAAAAGTGCTTTCTTAAAAATTCAAGTAAATTTTAATTTTAACATAATATTAAAGTCACCCATATTAACAGCCTCTCCAGATTTATTTGACTAGTATTTGCTTCGTGTATCTTTTTCCATTCTTCTATTTTTAGACTCCAAGTGTTTTATGATTTAGGTGTGCCTCTTCTTTATAACTTGTGACCTACTTTTTAAAATCCAGAATGCAACTGCTGTTTTTAGATGGATATATTTAATACATTTATATTCATTGTGAACACAAATATATTTAGACTTACATTACTATTTAATATTGTGTTTTTAATTGTCATACATTTTCTTTGCTGTTTCTGTCTTCCCTTTCCCCACCTTTTCTTCCCTTCTTTTGTAGTATTTTTTTTCCTTCTGCCATTTCTCCCCTTCCCTATTTTATACATCATAAATGTATTTCTATATTTCTACTGTCTACTCTTGAAATGTTATAAGACATATTACTCTCAGTATAATTTTAATGTTTTGGTAAATAATTTGTCTCTTATCCAGGTTTTTCAAAGATATATAAAATATATTCAATAGCTTCACTATAATGTGTCTAGGTCTAATTTGATTAATGTTTAATTAGGAAAAATTCTCTATATATACACATTTAGAAAAGTAGCAGAAGGAACACTTATTAATTATAAATATTCCCAACTTTGCCAATTATCAACTAATGGCCAATCTGGTTCACCTACATACTCCTCCCTTTCTTCAGATTATTTTGAAATGAATGCAAGACATCATATTATTTAATTTGCAAGTTATCACTACAACATATGAGCATTTTTAAAATAAAAACTATCATATCATTAACACACATGAAATTAGAGAAATGATTTAATGTTGTCAAATATTCGGTCAATTTAGAAGTCCTTGGTGGTTTATCTGTCTTACCTACACACACACTCACACTGATGCATGCACATAAACACACACACACACGAGCGCACACAGACACACACACACACACGCACTCCTTGATCAAATCCAAATCCAAATGAAGTCCATATTTATATATTAAAATTGGATAATATGTGTCTTAAGTCTCAACTTCCTAAACAATTTTACTTGAGATATAGTCACCGGCAGATTTAAAAATTAAAACTGAATGCAGTCATCTTCTTTGTTATTCTTTATTTAAAGGTAATTCATGCTAGTCCCAGTAAATATTATGCTTGTTACTTTTCAATAGGTATTCTCTATTAAATTAATAGTGTTTCTTTCTTTTTCTTATTTGCAGTTAATTATTTTATTTAAAAACCATGAATTGTATTGAATTTTGTATGACATTTTATTGCATCTCTCTTTTCTATTATTGAGATAAACATGGATATTACTTTTATATCTGCTGATACATTTAATTACATTAATAGATTTAAAAAATACAAACACAGGTAGCTGAGTTGCTGTGTGTTGATCTCATTCTTTAGTTTCTCTGAGTCTTTTTCGATTGGCTGTTGTTTGTTCTCTTTCATTTTGCCTTATTTCCTTCTGTTTCATTTTATGTTGAACTTTAAAAAATAATTTGTATAAACAATTTCATTCTAATCTTATGTTATTTTTCTCCAGGCAGGATTTTCCTTTGCTCCTGTCACTTATTGTGGGTATTAGCAATCCAGAACCACTATAATCTAATCTCAGGACTTGAGCTTATCTGGTCCACCCAGTTGACTCAAAGCTGAACTGTGGTCTAGGTGAAGCTGGCTAGTTTCCAATTAATTTTTAACTCTTGTTGGGTTGGAACCTGGCATTTAAAAATTAATTTCTGAATTTCCTATTATAAATTTCGATTTTAAAAGTTTCCTCTAGAAGCAATGGCACTCATGAATTAGACTGTTTATTTTAATTTTTGACATTTTGTACGTGTAATACCTTTCTTTCCTTATACAATACAAATTTTGATCTCAGGAGCAAACGGAAAACTCATATTGAAATGTTTGCATTGCAAATACAGTCACATACCACATAATGATGTTTTGGTCAATAATAGACTGCATGTGCAACCGTGGTCCCATAAAATTTTAATGGAGCCTAAAAACTTCTATTGCCTAGTGATCCTGTAGCCATCATAAAGTGTCGTGCAACACATTACTCATGTGTTTGTGGTGATGCTGGTGTAAAAACATGTACTGCACTGCCATTCATACAAAAACATAGCACATAGAACAGTACATAATACTTGATAATGATACTAAACAACCATGTTACTAGCTTATGTATTTACAATACTATACATACTTTTTATCATTATTTGAGAGTGTGTTTCTTCTACTTATTAAAAATAAGAGTTAACAGTAAAACAACCTCAGGCAGGTCCTTCAGGAGGTATTTCAGAAGAAGGCGTTGTTATTTTAGGAGATGACAACTCTATACATGTTACTGCCCCTTAAAACCTTCTAGTGGGACAAGATGTGGTGGTGGAAGACAGTGATATGGTTGATCCTGACCCTGTGTGGGCCTAGGCTAATGTGTGTGTTTGTATCTTAGTTTTTTTTTTTTTTTTTTTTGATGGACACTCTTACTTTTATTTTTTTTTCTTTCTTTTTTTTTTAATTATTTTTTATTATTATACTTTAAGTTCTAGGGTACATGTGCATAACGTGCAGGTTTGTTACATATGTATACTTGTGCCATGATGTTGTGCTGCACCCATCAACTTGTCAGCACCCATCAACTCGTCATTTACATCAGGTATAACTCCCAATGCAATCCCTCCCCACTCCCCCCCTCCCCATGATAGGCCCCCGTGTGTGATGTTTCCCTTCCCGAGTCCAAGTGATCTCATTGTTCAGTTCCCACCTATGAGTGAGAACATGCAGTGTTTGGTTTTCTGTTCTTGCGATAGTTTGCTAAGAATGATGGTTTCCAGCTGCATCCATGTCCCTACAAAGGACACAAACTCACCCTTTTTTATGGCTGCATAGTATTCCATGGTGTATATGTGCCACATTTTCTTAATCCAGTCTTGCGGCACTATTCACAATAGCAAAGACTTGGTATCAACCCAAATGTATCTTAGTTTTTAATAAGAAAGTTTAAAATGTCAAAAAATTTTAAAAGTTAATAATAGAAAAATGCTTGTAGAATAAAGACATAAAGACTATTTTGTACAGCTCTGCAATGTGTGTGTGTGTTTTAAGTTGTGTTATAGCAAAATAGTAAAAAATAAGAAATTTTTTAAAATTAAAAAGTATATAACGTGATAAAGTAGACTGGGCACAGTGACTCATATCATTAATCCCAACACTTTGGAAGGCCAAGGTGGGAAGATCTCCTGAGCCCAGGAGTTCACAACCAGCCTGAGCAACATGTTGAGATCCTGTCTTTACAAAAAAGTAAAACAATTCGCTGGGCATGATGGTACATAGCTTGTAGTCTCAGCTACAAGGGAGGATGAGATGGGAGGATTGCTTCAGCCTGGGAGGAAGAGGCTGCAGTGAGCCATGATCTCACTGCACTCTAGCCTGGATGACAGAGGAAGACACCGTCTCAAAAAAAAGTTATGATAATCCAAGGTCAGTTCATTATTGAAGAAAGAAAAATAGTGCTTTAATAAATTTAGTGTAGTCAAAGTTCACAGAGTTTATAAAGACTACAGGAGTATACAGCAATGCCCTAGGCTTTCACATTCATCCACCACTCACTCACTCACTCACTCACTGACGCACCTAGAGCAACTTCCAGTCCTGCAAGCTCCATTCGTAGTAAGTGCCCTATAGAGGAGTGCCATTTATTGTTTTATACTGTATTTTTACTGTATCTTTTAAATTATTTTTATATCTATAGACACAAATACTTACCATTGTGTTACAACTGCCTACAGTATTCAGTACAGTCACATACTGTTCAGGTTTGCAGCATAGAAACAATGGGCTATACCTGAAAAGCCCAAGTGTGCACTAAGCTACTCCATCTAGGTGTGTAAGTATACTTCATAACAGTTGCACAGTGATTAAATCACCTAACATTTCTCAGAATGCATCCCTATTGTGAAGCAATGCATGACTGTAGTTTGGAAATGTCTGTATGTTATCAATTAGGAAAGCCTTATATCCCTAATGGTGTCAAAAATAATATGGATAAAGAAAAAAACTGTTTAAAGTCAAATAAGAAGGTAAGCGTTAGCAGTTTAAACCCTTTTATAGTAATGTATGTTGCAAATTTCTCTGTTGACAGAGGTCATTGTGGAGATGTTTATGGAACTACTTGTATCCAGTAAAAGTTACTCAAAACAATATTTTGTTAAACTTTTATATTTAAATACAGAACCCCTTTCATCTTCCATGATATTTTTCATAGAGAAGTATTGTTATAATTGTATTTAACATTACATTTTGTGATGAAGTCATCACACATTGATGTTAATAGTTAAATGACATCTACTATCCTTTGTACTGCTGTATTTCCTCCGTATTGCTGCTACATGCAGCACTTTCTCCCAGATTTTTTTTTTCTCTTGCAAAGATTGTCTTTTCTGTGAGTGTTTTGAGATAGAAAACTAACATTTTTTGGACTGAAATTGTATCTAGGAGTGTACAGATTATTAACTTGACAATTGCTTTTCTTTAGCACTTTAAGATACTATTTCAAAGTCTTCAGCCATCTTCAATTGCTTATTAGAAAAAAGTCTGAATGTCAGTAAAACTGTCCTCATTTTTTTTTTTTCTGGTAGCCCATGAGATTACCTTTTTCATGCTCTTCTGTGATTTCAGTGCTGTGTGTCTTGTTATAAAATCATGGCTTGATTTTGTTTGACTGTGTGTGTATGTGTTAATTAATGCCAGAAAATTCTTGCTTTTTTTTGTTTGTTTGTTTTGGATGTACTTCTTCAATTGATTTTTTTTCTGTTCTCACTTCCTGGAGGATCCCAATCAATTTTCCATGTTTACTAAGTTCTTTTTCTATATTTCATCTCTTTTTCTTTTGTGGTGTATTTATACTAATCTCCCTAAACATTAATTTTGTTTTCCAGTATTCTAGTTTACTCTTTAAGCCATCTTTTACTTTTTACTTCTATAAAAATGTATAATTCTAATTTTAGAATTTTAAGATTGATTTTTATTCTAACACAAATATTATTCTTTTAAAATAACTTTCTTCTACTCTAGTACATCAGAAATTAGATATGCTGTACTTTTTAGATCTGTGGACTATTTTCCTTGTTGTTGAATTTCCTAATGTGCTGTGCAATTTCTGTTTGTGAATTAATCTCCAGAGTTTTCTTCTGTTGCATGCCTTATTGTGGAAACCCGCTCCTAAGAGGATACTTTGGAATTCCAAAAAAGTTTTATATTAGTTTATTTATTTGGGATTTTCATACTTTGGAGTAAATTAAAATTTGGATTCAATTTCTTGATAATTATTTAGGCCCAGGCTTAAAATACTTTATAAATGTTGTTTTCTATTTATGGCAGTGCCTTCCAGTTCTCCTGCATGAATGAGTTATAGTTCCCTGCCTCATACTGGACTTGAAGCTTCAATGCTTATCTCTGCTCTAGTATTAAAACATCAAAGCATGTATTAAATCCAGGTACCCCATGGGCACATAACATCATGTCTATTTCGCCATTATTGGTTTCCTCTTTATTTCTTGCATCTGGTAATGTTTTTTTCTTGGTCGAGCTTTAGGCTACCAATAGTCTTAAATGTTTAATTTCTATTTGCTCCTTTGTTTATATACATATTTATAGCAGCAGTTGGTGTGTAGATGGGAAGAATTCCCATATTTTCTAATAAACAAATCTATTTTTCATTTACTTAAAAAAAAAATGTTCTGTGATAAGCTCTCAGATTGAAGAAATAATCCCTGATCTTCAGCTTACACTAGTGGACAAGACGACCTAAATGATCGCAAAAATACAACGTGGTAGGTACTATGACAGGGGCTGGAAGGCTTCTATATAGCAGAGCCTCCTGGGTCAAGCTGAGGAGTATAACAGAAAAGATTTTCTAACAAGTAAATTTTTTGAATTGGGGATAGTGATGTTTTCCCAGGGAACAGAGAACTATGAGAAGGTTTAAGTCAGAAAATGATAGGTTACATTTTGGATATGTTGCACTTTAGGCTATGGTAGGATATTTAAGTGGAAATGATGTGTAGGTTTGAGCTTGGGAGAGCAGATTACAGAATCAGCTCTGTGTAGCAGTTGTACCTTTGGAGTGTGAGATAAGTAAGAAAGAGAAAAAGAATGATCCAGACTGAGTGCAGAGTGGTAGTGATGAATGAGATTTTTCCAGTGTCTTTGAGTATAGCTGGAGGGAACCTGCAGGCTGTGGAGAAAATGGATACAAAACAACAGAAAATGTGCATTCTGTATTTAGATCTCCTCTAATGTTTTTGAAGCATGTGAATAACAAATTAAATTTCTATAAATTAGATTTGTTCAAATATGCGTCTTGAGTATAGCATTATTGGTACAAAGCTATATAGGGCTCTGACTTGAAATAGTTGTTTTGAGAGACTTATATATTTGAGAGGACTTATCTAGAATCAGATAAGCGTATTTTCATATCATCGCCTGTATATGGGAACAATGGTGCAAAGGGAAAATGATTTTTTAAACTTGATCCTTGATGGCCACTAAAATGTGTATGCTGATTTAAAGAGACACTGTAAAAATGATTTCAGGCCAGAAAATTGTCAGTTCTCAGAAAATGCAGTGCTCTGGATGAGATGTAATATCAGGAAGGTCAAATCTATGCAACACTTGTGTAAGTTAACTAAATCGAATAAGACTAAAATATTTCCTTCTAATGTAACAAGCTGAACATTAATTTAGTCCTTCTTGCATTCAGGCAACTGCAGGATTCCTTGAAATACTGAAGTCATGTTTGCACACAGAAAGGGAAGACTAGTTTGCTTGGATGGATTTTAGAGTTTCACTGAGATTTACAGCCCAATGCCAACCCCAGAGACTTAGCTTTGTTGTGGGACTCAAAACAAATGTGGCTTAGTCACCAGAACATGTTACTTCCTACAAAAATTCTGGTATATTTTCAGAAAGTACTGTGCTAAATTCTAAATATAAGGGTCTTTAATGGGGCTTAGGGAATGTCACATTAATAGTGTAAAAATGGACAGTTTCAGGTATAGAGAAATATCCATATTTATATACGAAGAAAGTACCTGCTCACAAGGTTATTATTGGAATCAGTGGCAAAAAAGTAGACATTAGAGTGAATATATGGGAGGATGGTCAGTGGAACTTGGGTAGTAAATCTCTAACTACAGTGTCCAAGGGCCCATGCACTGTTTCAACAGGCCATCTGCTGAGTGGCAGGAGAGGGAAACTTGGGGGCTCAAAAACAGCTCAGTCAAAGCTGTCTAGACACTTTTCGATCAACAGTAAATAAGCACTGACTACATCAATAGCTCTAGGAGGTCCTCCAACTCTTATTGTTGTTGAAGGTTATCAGGTCTTAGTAAAAGTAGGTGGTGCAATCAGTCTTCTGGTAATAGACTCCTTTCTTAAAGTTTAGACCTGAGATGGACTTAGGAAGCTGCAATTGACTCATTTGCCACTTGAATGAAGATCCCAGGTAAGCAACAGGGCAATCCTGTTTGGAGGAGAGCCAGGTTGGGTACTTAACTGGAGACTACACCCAGAGATTTGCTTCTAGTATTGAAGGGTGGTAACAAAAAGCAACTTTATCACAGAAAGTAAGGGGTGAGTAAGGAGAGAGAGATGATCCAGTTCTTTACTACGATGTGATGAAGGTGTCAGTGACTCACTGACATCATAGAAGCCTTGTGTTGGGCAGGAGAAAGGGTATATTGTTGAGTGGGGCGTTGGCGCTAACAATGACATCTTGGCTTCCAAGGAGGTATTTCCATTTTCCTGTATGCCAAAGAGGGTTTAATCTGATTACTCAACTTCTTCTTTCCCTCCCTTCTCTCTTTTTTTTTTTTTTTTTTTTTTTTTGAGACGGAGTCTCGGTCTGCCGCCCAGGCTGGTGTGCAGCAGCCGGATCTCAGCTCACTGCAAGCTCCGCTTCCCGGGTTCCCGCCGTTCTCCTGCCTCAGCCTCCCGAGTAGCTGGGACTACAGGCACCCGCCACCACGCCCAGCTAGTTTTTTGTATTTTTTAGTAGAGACGGGGTTTCACTCCCTCCCTTCTCAACACTGAATATGTTAACATTTGCTACTCTAGATTCTTTGATTTTTTGATGCTGTAAATTGAAATAAAATGGAGAAAAGGATCTATAACTCTAAAAAGTAGAGAAAACCAAGAGTGATTTAAGATTAGAGATTAAATTGATAAATACAATGAAATGCTGAGAAGGTTCAAAGTTACTAGGAGGAAGAGAGAAAGAGAGACTGGGGAGAACTTACCATATATTTTTACAAAGAATACGTTAGTTGTATAACCATAGGGACCACGATAAATAGTTGGGAGAGGAAAGAAAATATGTACAAGTGGCAGATCATATTTTCCAAAGATGATTGCAACTTCTTGCATCCCACATGCTCTTCCACAAGATGAGCTTGACATTACCCCCATCAAGAGGGGGAACCACATGTCTAATCTTCTAGGATCTGGACAGGGTCTTGTTGCTGTCTGACCAAGAGTACAGTACAAAGGATGTCATGTGACTTTTGAGGCTAGATCAGAAAAGGCTAAATGGCTTCCACCTATTACTCTGGGGACATCGTTCAGAGCCCAGCTGCTCCCTCTCAGAACCCAGCTGCCGTGCTCAGAGAAGCCCAAACACACAGAAAAGCAGCATTTTTGTGCTCAGTAGGAAATCTCAGCTAGGCCTAGTCTTTGAGACGTTTTAATGAAGGCGTTAGATATTAGACGCTTCCAGGTTATTCTAGCCCAGAGCCAACTGAGGATCGAGTCATTGTGGAGGAGACACACCCATCCTTACTTTGCCCATTTGAATTCCTGAACCACAGAACCTATGAGCCTAATAAAATAACTGATTTTATGCCACTGATCTTGAGGTGATTTATTATGCAACAACAGATAACAGGGAGAGTAATGCTGTACATTTGTATTCCTCTAACGATCTTGATGAGATTTAATAAAAATGGAATTATCCTTTAATTACATTTGACTGTTGAACAGTGCTTACTGAAAATATTGTAGTTTGGAAGGCTGAACTAACCAGAATGGTTACTAATGTAGTGAACTTGATTTTCAGTTCAATTCAACTAGCATATGATTAGTGGAAAACGCGTAAAAAGCACTCACCAGGCATCCTAACTTTGATTTTATTATTTTATTATCTATTTAAAAATCAAAGTTCTAGGCTGGGCGCGGTGGCTCAAGCCTGTAATCCCAGCACTTTGGGAGGCCGAGACGGGTGGATCACAAGGTCAGGAGATCGAGACCATCCTGGCTAACACGGTGAAACCCCGTCTCTACTAAA
The DNA here is from genome assembly GCF_000951045.1 of Mandrillus leucophaeus. Classification (NCBI taxonomy): domain Eukaryota; kingdom Metazoa; phylum Chordata; class Mammalia; order Primates; family Cercopithecidae; genus Mandrillus; species Mandrillus leucophaeus. Next base: position 443,549 of record NW_012104310.1, read on the forward strand.
AAATACAAAAAACTAGCCGGGTGAGGTGGCAGGCACCTGTAATCCCAGCTACTCGGGAGGCTGAGGCAGGAGAATGGCATAGACCCGGGAGGCGGAGCTTGCAGTGAGCTGAGATCCGGCCACTGCACTCTAGCCTGGGCGACAGAGTGAGACTCCATCTCAACAACAACAACAACAACAACAACAACAACAAAAATCACAGTTCTAACCAAGAAATGCTCTTGACATAATGGTCCTTGAAGGACCAACTTTGAGCTTTAAGATCTAGAAAAAAAATGCTTAGCGACGTGGTTTGCCTTTGTGTCTCCACCCAAATCTCATCTTGTAGCTCCCATAATTCCCACGTGTTGCCAGAGGGACCCAGTAGGAGAAGATTAAATCATGGGGGCATGTCTTTCCTATGCTGTTCTTGTGATAGTGAATGTGTCTCACAAGACCTGATGGTTTTAAAAATGGGAGTTTCCCTGCACAAGTTTTTTTTAAATTTTTGCCTGCTGCCATCCATGAAAGATGTGACTTGCTCCTCCTTGCCTTCCACCATGATTGCGAGGACTCCCCAGCCATGTGAAACTGTAAGTCCAATAAACCTCTTTCTTTTGTAAATTTCTCAGTCTCGGTTATGTCTTCATCAGTGGCATTAAAATAAACTAATATACTTTGGACCACACAGATATCTTTTTGGTGCAAACCCATTATCAAAGTCTATGACATATTATTGATGAAATAATTATAGCAAATGTGTTTCAGAAAACTAACTTTGGACCACCACCTCATTATGCATACAAGTAAAATTTGTGAAAATTTATGTGCCTATGGAAAAATCACTTCACATTTTCTGTGAATCCTAAACTTTTACTAAAATATATTTGTGGTATTAACAATTATTTTCAAGTAGTTCTTCAACGTTCTCAACACAGATTTTTTTTTTTTTTTTTTTCCAGTTGCTTTTCCCTCTTTCTGGCAGCTGGTCTGCTGTTACCTGAGGATTTGAGCCTTCACCAGCTGCTGTAAAAAGATTGTCATCCAGTCTAATGGAACTCTGATTGAGGAAGACTGTTCTAATCAAAAGCCTAAACTGGACTTTATTTTTCACAAAATTCAGAGGACTATTGGCATGTCATAGTGAATTTTGACACTCTTGTTATATCCCAGGGTCTCATAAATAAAATTTTCTAATAGTATGTCCCCAAATAAATGGTTGTTATTACATTTTAATGTACCTTAATGGGCACACCAAGAACTAAATATGAAATCATTCTACTCTGCCCAAGAACATCAAGATGAATCAGAAACCAGCCTTATATGACCTTAGAGGATGTTAAAGAAATTTCTTTCTTCAAATGAAAGTATATATTTTTTATCTGTATAGCAAGGTCAAATATTTTATGGAATATAAGCTTCTTTCAAATCAGAATTACAGAAACATAAAACTATTCTTCAAGTTAATTTTTTAAATTTCCTCCAAAGTTTGCATAAAGCAAGATGTAACAACTCTTTGAAAGCAACGTTCGTACTGTTACTTCAACTTAGCACACCAGATCTGGCCCATAGTAGGCCTCAAATTTTTTTCCTTAAAATGAATTGAGTAGCACATAGAACTAAATCCTGAGTTTCACATGTGAACAATATTGACTAATGTGAGAGCCAGGCACTGCCCCCAGGCCCTGCCAATAAAAAGTAAGTAACTTCCTTTTTTACAGGAAATTTCAAAACTGTAAGCTTCTAACTTAGTACCCATAGTATACATATAAAATTTTAGTTACACTGCAGTAGAAACCTAGAGAATCCCTGAAGTCTCATTGTTTTTGTTGTTGGTGGTGGTGTTGGTGTTAGTTGTTTGGTATTTAGTGAGGAAAATGCTAACAGATGTTTAGTCCTTTTTTCTTTTCTTTTTTTTTAAAGTTCCTGAATACATGTGCAGAAATGCAGGTTTGTTACATAGGTAAATGTGTGCCATGGTGGCTTGCTGCACCTATTAGTCAACCTATCACCTAGACATTAAGCTCTGCATACATTAGCTATTTATCCTGATGCTCTTCTTTCTCCTAGCTCCGACAGGCCCCAGTGTGTGTTGTTTCCCTCCCTGTGTCCATGTTCTCATTATTCAGCTCCCACTTAAAAGTGAGAACCTGCAGGCTGGGCGCTGTTGCTCATGCCTGTAATCCTAGCACTTTACGAGACTGAGGTGGGTGGATTACCTGAGGTCAGGAGTTCGAGACCACCCTGGCCAACATGGTGAAACCCTGTCTCTACTAAAAATATAAAAATTAGCCAGGCGTAGTGGCGTATGCCTGTAGTCTCAGCTACTCGGGAGGCTGAGGCAGGAGAATCTCTTGAACCTGGGAGGCGGAGGTTGCCGTAAGCCAAGATCACACGACTGCAATTCAGCCTGGATGGCAAGAGTGAAACTCCACCTCAGAAAAAAAAAGTAAGATTTTCTGTTCCTGTGTTAGTTTGTTCCATGTCCCTGCAAAGGACATGATCTGGTTTTATTTGTTTGTTTTGGTTTATTTTATGGCTGCATAGCAATCCATGGTGTATACATACCACATTTTCTTTATCCAGTCTATCACTGATTGGCATTTTGGGTTGATTCCCTGTCTTTGCTATTGTGAATAGTGCTGCAATGAACACATACATGCATGTGTCTTTATAATAGAATGATTTATATTCCTTTGTGTGAACACTTTACATTATTGGTGAGAATGTAAATTAGTCTAACTATTGTGGAAGTCTCACTGTTAATACAATCAATTTGGGAGCACAAGAGGGAGAGAGCCCTTTGAGCTCATAGAGACCTATGCAAAGCCAGTCCGATGTGAGCATGGCCCAGCATTTGAGGTCCTGAGAGTGGGACTAACCAGGTGAAGACCTAAGGTCAACCTCAGCCATGCATTCATTTATCCAAAAATATTTCTTGAGCACCTACTGTGTGCCTGCACTGAACTGGGTGCTGTGATAGAGTAGATAACATAGGTGACGTGAGTCTTTTCCTCACAGGTTTACAATTCCAATCATGGTTTGGTAGACAACAATGTGAGACCTTGACTCTACAAAGTATTAAAAAATTAGCTGGGTGAGGTGGCGTACACCTTTGGTTCCAGTTACACTGGATGCTGCTGCAGGAGGATCACTTGAGACCAGGAAGTCGAGGCTACAGTAAGCCGTGTTTGTGCCACTCAATTCCAACCTGGACAACAGAGTGAAATCTTATCTCAAAAATAAATGAATAAATAAAATAATAAGAAAAGAAACAAAGAGATTCAGTAGTTTCTGGATTAGAGTTAAAATGGATGAATTGTTCAGCCTGGATTGTGGGCTTTTAGTGGGAGAAATTCTGACAATTAGAAATGAAAAACAAGAATTGGTAGACAAAAGAAACAACGATTAAAGCTAATTTAAATATGCTCAGTATATAAAAGAAGTTATAGTGTTAAAAAGCAAAATAAAAATAGTACATATTCTAAAAGTTAGTTATTTTGCCCATATAAGTTTTCAGTATTGTATCTAAAAGTACTGTAAAGTGACCAATGTGTGAATCTGAGAGTGGAGTTGTTAACTTCCTGGATATATAAGATATATGGTGTTTTTTTAAAAAATTATTTCAATAATTTCTAGGGTACAAGTGTTTTTTGGTTACACAAAAATGTTTTTAGTGGTGATTCCTGAGATTTTTACTGTACCCATCATGTCACCCAAGTAGTGTACACTGTACTCAATATGTAGTCTTTTATCCTTCACCCCTCTCCCAACCTTCCCTCTCAAGCCCCCAAAGTCCACTATATCATTCTTATGCCTTTGCATGCTCATAGCTTAGCTCCTACCTACAAATGAGAACAGACTATATTTAATTTTCCACTCTTGAGTTTAAAACTGGATTTTTAAATATAGACAAAAAAGAGTTTTGGAAAGGCACATGGCAGGGTGGGGGTGGGGTGGCATATTGTATAATGTATCTGTTTTTTCTGTCTTTTCTGTCCTGGACCTCTGGTGGCGCAGTTTGGCTCACATTTGTGGACTGCTGTAGAACTCTTATTTGGTTTCCTGGTTAGTGCTACATGGGAAGTCATATGAGTCACATGCGAGGTCGTCTGCGACTCAAGAAAAGAAAAAAGGAAGAAAAAAAGAATGAAGGAAGGAAGGGAAGAAAGAAGAAAAGAAAGAAAGGAAAGAAGGAAGAAATAATGGAAAAAAGAAAGCCAGTTAAGATCCATTTTGGGAAACTGAACACAAGCCATACTGTGTTTGACAATGAAACTATATGCAGAGCCTGGCTCAATCCATTTCTGTCATTCACTAGATACAATATGAGGCAGTGTAGGCTTTGGTAAGGAAGAAGTGCCCCAGGCTTTGTGGACACTAAAACTAAAGTAGATTTTAATTATATTGAGGTATGAAATTGGATTAATACTGAGTTAACTAAGAACAACAGATAACTTTCCATGAACTAGATAGTTTCAAGATCACTTGGAAAGGACAGATTTGGAGGGGGAAAGGATGTATGAAGCGTTTAATATGGAAAACGCATTATCAACCTAGTAATTTTTTATTTTCTCACAATATAAAGATTCCTTGATAATATATTGCAGAATAGAATTTCTAAAATATCATAATGACAAACGGACCTACAGTGAGTGTGGGGTAAAGATGCTGTTCAGTTGGGAGAACAATTACTAGTGCTGTCCATCTGTAATTAAGCGGTATTGGGGCTGAAGAGAAATTCTCCCTTTATCTCATCTGTAAAGTGGAGCATTGACCCTAAAGAGTAGATCTTCGGTGATTTCGAAAAGGAACCAACACCGCTATAAAATACGTCACAGAGACCCTTGGTTCCAAACAGATGCATAAAATAAGTTGCTTTGTCCTGTAATACTTTGGATATGAACTGTGTTTTAGGCCAAAGGATGGATGACAGATCCTTTGAAAGTATCATTGCACTGATAGTATGAATTAAATGTGAAGCAAGTCACAAACTATTTGTAACGTTTACAACAAACAATTCAAAGAATTAATGTCCAGATGAATGCAGACCTCTAAAGCAACAAGTAAACCACAGACACCTCAACAGAAAAAAGATGAAGGATAAAACTAGGAAATTCATGGAAGAAACAAAAATACTTAATAAAACATGTGAAAAGTAACCAGGGAAATATAAATTTTAAAGATTAGATTTTTTTTCTCATAAGATTGGGAAAAAATAAGAACTTATTGATAACTAGTGATAGTTATGGTAAGAGAAAATAGATACTCACATATATTTTTGGTAGGAATTTTGTAGCTTTATTCAAGGTCAATTGGTAGTATTGAAGTTAAAATGAAGCTCTCTTTCAATTCATGATTTAACTTTAAGCTATCAATCTCAAAGAAATGCTCACGTGAAAACCCAAAGAAGCATGGATGAAAATGTTCACTACTGAATAGTGGATGTGGATATGAAGTTATATTACATGGCCTTGTCCTCAGGAAGTTTATGTTGTTAGGAAGTTAAGACTTGTACCTAAGAGAATTAAAACCAGAATATTTAAATGTTCCAATCTAAGCAATGTGTAAATACGTGGAAGGAAAGAGACATAATTATGATGTGAGTTTTGTAAGAAAGATTTTGTCAAGAAGGTAAAATGTCTAGTTAATAAAATTGTATATCTAGTTATTATTAGAAAGTGAGCATTTATTAATTAAAACCTAAGTTTTATGAAGTCAGGGTTGTTGTGTTTATTTCTTGCTCTTCCACAAAATCTGGAACAGTGCCCAGCACAGAGTAGGCAATGAGAACATATTTCTTGAAGAAATTAAATGATATAAAATTCCATAAAAATTTTAAATGAGAATTTTAGATATAAAGACAAATAAAATAACAAAAAGCAAAAAAAAAAAAAATCCACAATAAAAACCAAAATAACCATAGGATTATTAGTGCATCATTATTATAGGCAGGCAAGAATAATAACAGCTGAATAACAGTGTAACACTTTGTTCTATTTTGTGAAATATGCTTCTAAAATAATTTAAAATGACAGATAATTTTATCATTTTAAAAATGAAATAAACTCAAAACAATTCTCAAAGGAGCCCTAAAAGCAGTATGTTTACACATTAAAATAGTATTCATCTCTTTACATTCTACATTAAAGTAATTGTTGGCTCTTTTTATAAATAACATGTGTCTAAGCTGTCATTTACTAAATGACATGTTACCATTCTTGTTATATCCCAAACCAAACTTTGCTGGAAAATTTATGTCTAACCTTGTTCTATTAAAAAGAGTGGTTGAGATTTCTTGTTTTTATTTGTAAAAGTATAGATCAAGGATGTCGTATTATCATATGCTAAAGAGAAAGAGAGTTGTCAAATCATAGTATTGAAGTCCCTTAGAGATTGTCTGTTCCAATTCATTTTTATTAATCTCATAAATGGAGAAGCCAAGACTCAGAAAGGATGACTTACAGAGGCTTCAAAATCAAAAGGACTTATGTATGAAGCAGTTGTGTACATTAACTGTAGAAGCCCAAAGATGTTTTTAACCTCTCTGGGCTTCAGTTTTTCCATTTATAAAATGGGCATAATAATACCTTCCTTTCCAGGTTTGGGAATAAAATGAGATAATATATGTAGTGTACTTATCACCATGCTGTAGACATTTACTCTCTCAGTAAACACTATTATAGACAATGTTAATGTTAGTTACTGTTGTTAGTAGCAGCAATGCTCAAGGTGACACACCTTATGCGGAGTAACTGGTACAGTTAGAGACAACCTGAGCTAAGCATCATTTAGTTCACTCATTTTCTAATTGATAATGCATCAAAACAAATCAAATGTTTACAAGTGGAATAAATGATACATATCAAGCAAATACAAAACACCTAGGTGAGTATACAGCACATATTTCTAGAGGGAAATGACAAAATTTTAGTAGCAGGCACTTTCTCTAGTTTGTAACCATACATGTAACTCTCAATATTGGTCATAAAATTTTCTGCTTTTTTTATTGTCAAAAATATTCTGATATGTGTTTGCTGCTCCAGCATAATTATTAACAATGTTTTATATTAATCTCAAAAGTCTTCCAGATTAGATAATAAATCATATAATAATCCTAGGTTTAAAGCAAATATATGCTCTCTAATTGACACAGCTTAAAAAAAAAAAAATTCTAGGCCAGGCGGGGTGGCTCGTGCCTGTAATTACAGCACTTTGGGAGGCCGAGGCAGGTGGCTCACCTGAGGTCAGGAGTCCAAGACCAGCCTGGCCAACGTAGTGAAACCCTGTCTCTAATAAAAATGCCAAAATTACCCGGGCATGGTGGCAGGTGCCTGTAATCCCAGATACTCTGAAGGCTGAGGCAGGAGAATCACTTGAGCCCAGGAGGTGGAGGTTGCAGTGAGCTGTGATCATGCCATTGCACTCCAGCCTGGGCAAGAAGAGAGAAACTCTGTTTTTTTTTTTTTTTTTTTTTCAAAAAAAATAATTCTAATCATAAATAGGTCACAAGTGAGAAGGTTGCATTAGTGTGGCTATATGATGAGATATATTTTACCAGTGTTAGTTCATTTAGAAGTTAAATCTCCATTGAATGGGACTCAAAGTCCAAGAAAGAAAAAGTAATAAGTCATCTACAACACATAATTGGAGATTTTATTAATTATGTCAGAACATCTTATCAACGCGTAAGTGGTAACATCCTTGCATAAAAAGTCTTTAAAATCAAATGGTTCATTTGTATGTAGCACCATAAACCCAAATGTGAGCTGAACAAGAAGTTTCATTTCCTTTTAAAATAAAAGTTTACTGGTTACATATTAATATCTGTGGAAAGCTACAGAACTTGCCTAAACATATCCTAGGAATATAAACTGTTAATAAATAAGGTGCTGCCAAACCAAGGCAGCCTACCTTGTCATTATCAATCTGGCTTCCTAAAATACTTTCTTGCCTCTAATACATCATTGGTCAGGTTGATAAAGCCATTTTTCTTTTTTCTGACAGGTTAGAGCCCTGCATTCCAGAATGAAGTGCATTATTAGCTAAGAAATTGCTCATAATGTTGAAGTCATTGAAGTTTACCTCTGTATGTGGGTAAATGAGTACACATTTGTGGAAGTGTTTCCAAATAATTTTGTGCTAATAATAATTCTGTTAGATGCCTATACTTCTTAAATTGTCTTAAAGTAAACTTTCACCATCATTATTCAGAAAATTCTTTTTCAAAAGCAACTTTGAGCCATTAGATTTTCTCTTCATCATTAAGACGTTCGCACTCTGGTGTGGGGCAATGAATAATGAAGACACAGAAGCCCAGAGATGAATGGAGACAGGCAGAGGCTGTGAATTTTCCACAAATCGGATCCCTGTGAAACTGGGTTGTAACATAATAAACAGTAGATAAGTATAGTTGACATTCAGAAAAATCAAGAGAAATAATCCAGAAAATAGATTTTTTTCCAAACAGGAAAGCAAATTTTAGTGTTACATAGTTAATAATAATTAGTAAAATAATATGACTATCACAGACCAGGTGCTAGAGCAACATTGCTTTATTGCAGAGGTCTTCACAGTCAATAGGAGTTTCTTGCAAAATCTTAAGCAATAAGTCAGCATTCACAATTTCCTTTTTGAGCAGAGGCTGAAGGTCACAGACACAGAGCATGAAAAGAGCAGGCTAACGTCGTAACCCTTAGTGTTATACTGGGATCACTGGATATCCACAGTGAAGGTTTTTCCTCATTCTCTATTCAGCACCAACTAGAATCAGGCTATTTCACTGCACATAGAATTATGCAGCTAAATTTCCAGGCTTTTTGTGAAATGTTAAAGCTTTCTATGTCTGTAAGTTTCTGAATCCCCTTAGTTTATTTAGGTTTCTATGCCTCTAAGCAGAGCTGTCGGAAGAAGTTAGTTTTTAAAAGATTACACAGAAATGGGAAAGCAAAAAGCCAGAACAATCAAGTCAGCATGATTTTTTATTCAACCACACAAGGAGTGATATTGTTAAGGATCTCAGAGTGGATTGCCTAGAGAAAGGGAGAGGGGGAAAAAAGCATTAGATTCTGCTGGAAGAGTGTTATAAAGGAGGCATTCCCTTTTCTTTCAGTTAACAAATTCATCTACATATATTTTATAACTAAAGGTTGCCTGTAATGATGACTTTTTCACAGAAGTATGTAATTAAATGATGCACATGATAAAAACAATGACTGAAATAAAGAACGAATTCACAGTTTGGGAATCCTCTTAATAAATCCTGTGTGACAGGTGCCAATTATGATCATTGCAGCTGCCTCATTTGCTTTCATGTTCTTCTCTATCTCACTTTTCACTCACAGTTTTGGCATCGTGTTCTTTCTTGTACATCTTCTCAATTATCTCTGGTTTGAATCAGTTCCCAATCACGAGAAGGATCAGCCTACTCCCAACCCACATTCAAGTGACGTCTTTGAAATGTCAGCTTCCTTAATCAAAGAGGGTTGAGGATAAATCTCAGCCAAGTCTCCCAAGAAGGACAAGCAGCACTCAGCCTCTTCTCTGAGTCCTCCATGATTTTCTGGCTTCCTTAAGGTGATCATTCTCTAAGGCTCTCAGGACATTCCCCTGTTGCAGGACTTAGTTTTTAAATAACATTTCAGTTGTCTGTTTGCTTTCCCCTCTTCCTGTTATACTTATGCTCTAAGAGAGTAAGGATTATGTGTTTCCTTCATTGGAATATTTGAAATCCTAGCACCTATCTGTGTCAAACACATAGTAAAACTCTATAAATACTTGTTGAAGGAAGGAATGGAGGCACTGATTAATCCATTAGCTAATTAACTAGGAAGCTACTGGAGATAATACCTTTGGTAACTGTTTACTTTCCTGACGGATACTTAGGGACCAGCTGAAACTGTTTCTAGCTCATTTTACCTGTTTGTTGACATATCAGGTATAACATTCATTTGTTCATTGACAAGAAAAGGTATTACCTATTATCCAGCAGGAACAATTTTAACCCATTTATGCCTATTTGTTCATTGACAAGAAATGGTATTTATTGAGTACCTATTATGCAGGAGGAACTATTTTAACCTCTTTATGCCTGAAGTGAAATTTTTTGAATTTTTGCAGTCAGACCTTGGCAATTACCTTGAGCAGTAGGATATAAATAACTCCCACATGCTTAGTGTTCCAATAATGGAACACTAGGCTAAATGGGTTGTACCAGGGAAGGAGTGATTAAAAAAAAAATGAACCAAATATCCTATCTTCAGGGACCCTAGAAATGGTACAGCAAAAATTAGAATAATAATGTAGGAAATAATAGAGTATGGTATTTTCAATTGTGAGTTAGTGGGAGGCATCTCAGGGAAGATAACCATCTAAGCAGAGACCAAAATGAAGGGGCAGACTAAGTGAACACTTAGAGGAAGAAAGTTCTCAGCTTTTGTCCAGAGAAAGATATGGAATCCTTGTAGGGTTTTGAACAGAAGACTACTGTGATATGACTTCCACTTTTAAAGGATTCTTCTGAATATTGTGGAGAACAGAATGAAATCAGGAAGATTTGTAGCGAACTACTACCATCCTTTAGAAGACAGCTGATAGGTTTGGTGTGAAACTCCTGTAGTAGTGGTAGCAAAATGTTGTAAATGTAAAATATATTTTGAGGATAGAACCAACAGAATGGACTAGATATGCAATATGAGATGAAGCAGAGTCAGTAATTCCTCTATTTTTCTTCCTGCTGAGCAACTGGGGTGAATGAAGGTGGCATTTATTGTGATGAGGAATGCTAGGGAATTAGGGGTCTAGTTAGTTTCTGGTTAAGTTTTGGATGTCTATTATACATCATAACAGAGATCTTAAGTAGGAAGTTGATTATGAGGCTAGAGTTCAAAGTTTAAAGGTCTGGGCTGGAGATATAATTCCTGATGCCATCTGCATACCCATATTGTTGGAGTAGAAAGATCACCACCTGGAAAATGAGTTTATTTATGGTCTCTAGTTAAATGTCCTGTGTTGTCTTTGAATCTTTTAATTTTTTCTTAGCATGATTTTTCATCCTAAAGACTAATTATTTTCAAACTCAGTTTAAATGTCACTTTCTCATGGAGGCATTTCCTGACTTTCTAGAGAGATGAAATACAATTTCTATAAATGCCAGTATCACCAGTGTTACTACTTAGCCCTCAGTAACACACACTGCATTTCTATAACTTGATAAAAAGTATTATGTTGCATGATCCTTGAAGTCAAGGGTTGTTTTATTTTAGTGTACACAGTTTCTAATCCAGTACAAGTGTATCATGGGGTTTCAGTAACCTTTTTGTTAAACTCAATTGCATTGTGATATAGCTTGGCTGTATCCCAACCTAAATCTCCTCTTGAATTGTAGTTCCCACAATCCTGGGTGTCATGGGAGGGACCCAGTGGGGGGTAATTGAATCATGGGGGTGGTTACCTACATGATGTTCTCATGATAGTGAGTTCTCGCAAGATCTGATGGTTTTATAAGGGGATTTTCCCATTTTGCTTGGCACTTCTCCTTGCGGCCAACATGTGAGGAAGGATGTGTTTGCTTCCCCTTCCACCATGATTGTCAGTATCCTGAGGCCTCTCCAGCGCTGAAGAGCTGTGAGTCAATTAAACCTAGTTCCCTTATAAATTACCCAGTCTTGAGTATGTCTTTATTAGCAGCATGAGAATGAACTCATACAGTAAATTGGTACCAGGAAGGAGTGGGTTGCAGCTATAAAGATATCCAAAAATGTGGAAGCAACTTAGGATCTGGGTAACAGGCAGAGGTTGGAACTGTTTGGAGGGCTCAGAAGAAGATTAAATGTGGAAAACTTTGAAACTTCCTAGAGACTTGTTGAATTGCTTTGACCAAAATACTGACAGTGATATATGATATATGACAATAAAGTCCAGGCTGAGGTGGTCTCAGATGGTGTATTGGTTAATATTGAATGTCAACCTGATTGCATTGAAGAATGCAAAGTATTGTTCCTGTGTGTGTCTGTGAGGGTGTTACCAAAGGAGATTAACATTTGAGTCAGTGGACTGGGAAAGGCAGACCCACCCTCAATCTGGGTGGATACCATCTAATCAGCTGCCAGCATGGCTAGAATAAAAGCAGACAGAGGAACATGGAAAGAGTAGACTGGCTTAGTCATTGGGACCACATAGTTCTTTCATGCTGGATGATTTCTGCCCTCGAACATCAGACACTAAGTTCTTCAGCTTTTGGACTCTTGGACCTTCAACCACAGACCGAAGGCTGCACTATTGGCTTCCCCACTTTTGAGGTTTGGGGACTCAGACTGGCTTCCTTGCTCCTCAACTTGCAGATGTACTGTTGTGGGACTTCATCTTGTGATTGTGTGAGTCAATATTCCTTAATAACCTCCACTTTATGTATACACATCTATCCTATTAGTTCTGTCCCTCTAGAGAACCCTAATACAGATGGAGATGAGGAACTTGTTGGGAACTGGAGTAAAGGTCATTCTTGCTATGCAAAGAGACTGATGGCATTTTGCCCCTGCCCTAGAGATTTGTGGAACTTCGCACTTGAGAGAGATGATTTAGGGTACCTGGCAGATAAATTTCTAAGCAGCAAAGCATTCAAGAGGAAGCAAAGCATAAAAGTTTAGAAAATTTGCAGTCTGGCGATGTGATAGAAAAGAAAAATCCATTTTCTGGGGAGAAATGGAAGCTTGCTGCAGAAAATTTCTTAAGTAATAAGGAGCTAAATGTTAGTCACCAAGTCAATGGGGAAAACGTCTTCAGGTCAGCCCCTCCCATCACAGATCCAGAGACCTAAGAGGGAAAAATGGTTTCCTGGGCTGAGTCCAGGGCCCTTCTGCTGTGTGCAAACTTGGGACTTGGTGCCCTGCATTCTTGCCGCCTTGTGAAGAAGGTACCTTGCTTCCCCTTCACATCCTGCCATGACTGTAAGATTCCTGAGGACTTTCCAGTCATGCTGAACTGTGAGTCCATTAAACCCCTTTCCTTTATAAATTATACAGTCTTGGGTATGTCTTTATTAGCAGTGTGAGAATGGACTAACACACATTGTTAACCAGAAACCAATCTCTTTTGACTTTTGATCAAGCAGTCCCATATGACATAAGAATATTATCAAATAGTTGTTATTGCAGAAGTACTGTGTAAGTCTTTAGCAGAAGCTGCAGTTCTCTACATCCACACTTTCATTCCATTGCCATTCCATTCCAGTGCCATCCTGATTGAACAGTGCAATTAGATAGAGTGTTAATTGTCTGCTAATAGGAGGAATAATGTTAAAATTGCATAGTTCATTCATATAATAACACTCAAATTACTGTTTTAGATTCTTTTCTAATTTATAACCAAGTTCAGGATGCTGACCCAATCTTTCACACACACATTAGCAAATTGTGTTGATAGAAAATATTGTATTGAAATTCTGAACTTAAAATGCATACCAGGCTTGCATTTGGGGAGGATCTAAAAGGAAAGAGTATTCAGTTTTACATTTTTAAATGCTCATTTAAAATACCTTTTGTAAACATTAAACCTAGACAGATATGTAGTAGTTTCTCCAGGATTTGCTTTTGGATTGGCTGGGGGGTGTCAAAGAAAGAAAAGTATACAGAAAAAAAATTGTTCAACAATAAGCATTCACTAAATGCAAATGGGGTTTTCAGTTTAGAAAGTGTTACAGGAGAGGTACTGAGGTTAGGTGTTTATCTACACTGACCGCATTTATCCTAATGTTCCCCTGATTTTTATACTAGTCACATTTTATTTTTAATAATGTATGTTGTTTATATTTTCACTCCCTACTTTTTTTTTTTGGCGGGTCGGGGATGGAGTTTTGCTCTTGTCACCCAGGCTGGAATGCAATGGTGTGATCTTGGCTCACCACAAGCTCTACCTCCTGAGTTCAAGGATTCTCCTGCCTCAGCATCCCAGATAGTTGAAATTACAAGCATGCGTCACTATCCCTTACTAATATTTTGTATTTTTAGTAGAGATGTGGTTTCACTATGTTAGCCAGGCTGGTCTGGAACTCCTGACCTCAAGTGATCTACCTGCCTCAGCCTCCCAAAGTGCTGGGATTACAGGTGTGAGCCACTGTGCCCGACCTCTCTCCCTGCTTTTAAAGATTCAAAAAAAGTGAATCGTCTTATCATATTCCTTAGAAGTATGTAAAAATCTAATATATCTCATGCTATTAAATTGTAAATAGTTCAAATATTTACTCATATTTGCCTATGATAGTTTAATCCTTTTAAAACAATACTACTCTACTCAAAAATTTATCTTGGTACCCATTGCTTATGAATAATTCCTGAAATCAAGGCCCTTTGCAATCTGAGTTTCGCTATAATTTTGCTTTCACATTAATTTCCCACTGTTTCCAAGCACAAACCATTTAAACCTCACAAAAATAGACACTTCCAGTTTTCACTCAAACACACTGCTCCTAAACCTCACTCTGTACTTTTACTCATGCTAACTCCTATGCCTATAATTTCTTTTTCTCATTTGAATTTCTCAGCTCTATATAACCTCCAGGATGAAAACCAAGAACTTATCTCCTTACGTTTCAACTTGTATCTTTCTCTAGTCACTAAGCCACCATAACATTTGTTATTTTAATTATTATATTTATTTATTCTATGCATGTTTATTGATCTTTCCAGTTCAAGTCAAAATTTGTTGATTATTTTTCATGAGCAAATGTGGTTTATAGGTACTTCAAAAGTAGGGATCATGTCTTATTTTTCTCTCATGACTTTCATAGCATTTGCTTTATGCCTCATAAATACTTGTTGACTGAATAGATTAATTAATGGACATTTATAGATTTTGTACTCTCTCATAAGACCAGGGTAGCAGATGTCATTAATGTTCTGGCTGGTGACCCATTACCCACTGCAGCAAGAGCCTTTCTTAGTGTCTAATGACTTGCATGTGAGACCTTGTCCTAGACTTGCCCTCGACTTATAAGTTCAACCTTAATTAAGGAAACCTGGAGATGAGCTCCTCGATTCGTCAGTTGGTGGTCAGTTTTTTGTAAGGAGCAAAAGAAACTCATCAGCATACTTGTGGTGAAACATCAGATTTCATACTAAGGGACTTTGTGAAGTTATCCAGCTTCTCTCTGACTTTCTGGCAGAATCCCTGAGCATACTCAAAGAATAATGATTTATTTACAGACTGGTATAACTATTCCTAGTGTAGCAGATCCCCACAGATGAACATTCTATGGTCTTCCCATGTAAGTTATTTCATATTCTGAGAGCATTAAAAATTTAAGGACTGTCTTGATTATTCTAGCAATCTTTACTTGAATTTATAATCATGATTGTTAACAAAATGGTCAATTGGTGCAAGATTTCCTTTCTTTTTTTTTGAGACGGAGTCTCACTCTGTGGTGCCTGGGCTGAAGTGCAGTGGCGTGATCCGGCTCACTGCAACCTCTGCCTCCTGGGTTCAAGAGATTCTCCTGCCTCAGCCTCCTGAGTAGCTGGGATTACAGGTGCATGCCACCATTCCTGGCTAATTTTTTGTATTTTTTAGAAGAGACGGCATTTCATCGTGTTAGCTGGGATGGTCTCGATCTCCCGACCTCGTGTTCCACCCACCTTTGCTTCCCAAAGTGCTGGAATTACAGGCATGAGCCACCACGCCAGGCCACATTGTTGTTAACTATTGTCACTACATTGTGCAATAGATCACTAGAACTTATTACTTCTGTCTAACTGAAGCTTTGTGCACTTTGACTAACACCTCCCCTTTCCCCGTCTAGCCCACCATTTTACTCTCTATAATGGAATACTACTTGGCATTTAAAAAGATGGAAGTTTTGTCATTTGCAACTATGTGGGTAAATCTAGAGGATATTATGCTAAGTGAAATAAGCCAGGCACAGAAAGACAAATCCTACGTGATTTTATATGAGAAACAAAAAAAGTAGATGTCTTTATTTGTAAAGACATTTTTAGGCAGATGTTCCATTACTTTCAGTTAAAGACATCCTAACTGAAATAGAATTAAGCTACTTCTCACTTGGAGTGACATAGTACAACATGTATTTATTTTATGTTGAATTCTGCAGCTACTTTAAATAACCCTTTATTTTGAATTCTTCCTGCAATTACTATAAAGAATCCTTATCTAACTTATGCCTGATTTGAGGTTGAGAAATCTATGACACTCAGCTAAATTATATCCACAGCATAAGGTTTATAAACACAAGTTTCTATTCAGACAGATTCCAGTTTTCATTCTAATTCTGGAATTTATTGACTGTATGATACTGAATCTCTGTTCGAAGCTTCAGTGCCATCATCTTTAAGGTGAGCCACACAATACCTACATTTTAGGGTCTTATCAGAATGGAATAAGATGGTGTATATAAAGTATTTAGCAGAGGGAAAAATGGTGGCTAGGAGAAGTGAGTAATGTGAAGCTCCTGCTTGGATGGATAGAACAGTGTCTGGAGACTCACAGTGTGAACTTTTGCTCCAACAACCACCACAGGAACATACTAGGAGAACTGAAAGAAATCACAGACCCTTTGAAAGAAGTGGCTTGTTGCTGCAAACACCATGAGATAGCTGAAAAACTCCAAAGCAAAAGACAAAAGCTCTTGGGAGCTCTATGGCTCTGCCCATTGCCTGAGAAAGCCGAGTACTCAACCTAGCCAATATAGGGCAAGATTATATCATCCTTTTATAATAGTACTGCAGCTGGCAGTCTCTTGAAAGCACCACCTCCTCACTGAAGGCCAACCAACTCCAGCCATTACAGCAATTCATAACAGAACAACCCTCCTCCAAAAAAGGAGAAAATAATAGCTAATTCCACTGCCTACAGCACCCTGACTAACTAGAGGTCCTGAGTCCATCCATGCTAACAACTTCACTGTTAGCATCCAAAAAAACCAGTACACTAAACAAAACTACAACCAAGGACTCCTACAGAGTCCACTTCACTCCCCTGCCACCTTCCCCAGAGCAAGTGCTACTATTCATGACTGGGAGACCTGGAGATTGATTACATCACAGGATCCTTTGCAGATGTTCCCCAGCACCAGCCTGGAGCCTGATAGCCATGCCAGGTGGCTAGACCAAGAGAGCAATAACGATCACTGCATCTGACTCCCAGGAAGCCTCAACTTTAGAGGAAGGGGGAGGGCACTACATGAAGGGATCACCCCATGGACAAAAGAATCTGAACAGCAGCCCTTTAGTTCCAGATTTTTCCACTGAAACAATCTACCCAAATGAGAAGGAACCAGAAAAAGTAATTCTGGTAATATGACAAAACAGGGTTCCTATAACACCCCCAAAAGATCACACTAGCTCTCCAGCAATGAATCCAAACAAAGAAGAAATCTCTGAATTGCCAGATAAATAATTCAGAAGATTAATTATTAAGCTACTAAAGGAGGCACCAGAGGAAGGTGAAAACAAATGTAAAGAAATTTAAAAGACAATAAAAATGTGGATGAAAAAGTCTCCAGAGAAACAGAATAAGGAAAAGACAATTCTGGAAATGAAAGACACACTTAGAGAAATGCAAAACACACTGGAAAATTTCAACAATAGAATCAAACAAGTAGAAGAAAGAACTTCACAGCTCAAAGGTAAGTCTTATGAATATTCCCAATCCAATAAAGACAAAGAAAAAAATTTAAAAAGTAAACAAAGCCTCCAAAAAATTTGGAATTATGTTAGAAGGCCAAACATAAGAATAACTGGTGTTCCTGAGGAAGAAGAGAAATCTAAAAGTTTGGAAAAGCTTATTTGAGGGAATAATTGAAAAAAAATTTCCCTTGTCTTGACTGATATCTGTTATCCAAATACAAGAAGCTCAAACACACATCTGGAAAACTTATAAAGATCATTACCTAGGCACATAGTCATCAGATTATCTAAAGTCAAGATGAAGGAAAGAATCTTAAGAGCTGTGAAGCAAAAGCATCAGGTAACCTAAAAAGGAAAACCTATCAAATTAATAGCAGACTTCTCAGCAGAAACCCTGCAAGCCAAAAGGGATTGGGGTCCTATCTTTAGACTCCTTAAACAAAATAATTATCAGCCAAGAATTTTGTATCGAGTGAAACTAAGCTTCATAAAAGAAAAAGAGATAAAGTCTTTTTCAGACAAACAAATGCTGAGAGAATTTGCTACTACCAAGCCAGCACTATAAGAAATGCTAAAAGGAGTTCTAAATTTTAAAACAAAACCTTGAACTACATGAAAATAGAACCTTCTTAGAGCATAAATCTCAATGACCTATAAAACAGTAACACAATGAAAAAAGAAGCAAGGCATTCAGGCAACAACTAGCATGATGAATAGAACAGTACCTCACATCTTAATACTAACATTCAATGTAAGTGGTCCAAATGCCCTGCTTAAAAGATACAGAATGGCAGAGTAAATAAAAATCTACCAACCAAGTATATGCTGTCTTCAAGAGACTCATCTAAAAGATATGCACTCACATAAACTTAAGGTAAAAGGGTGCAAAAAGACATTCCATGCAAATAGATATCAAAGTAAGCAGGAATAGCTACTCTTATATCAGACAAAACATACTTTAAAGCAACAACTGTTTAAAAAAAAAAAGACAAAGAAGGACATTATATAGTGATAAAAGGATTAGTCTGACAGGAAAATATTACAATCTTAAATATATATGCACCTAACACTGAAGCTCCCAAATTTATAAAACAATTACTACTAGGCCTAAGAAATGAGATAGCAAAATGATAATAGTGGGGGTTTTCAGTATTCCACTGACAGCAGTAGCCAGGTCATCAAGACAAAAAATCAACAAAGAAACAATGAACTTTAACTATACCCTAGAACAAATGGACTTAATAGATATGTACAGAAAATTTTACTCAATAACTGCAGAATATACGTTCTATTCATCAGTACATAGAACATTCTCTAAGATAGACCATACGAAAGGCCACAGAAATAAGTCTCAATAAATTTAAGAAAATCAAAATTATCCTTTGTACTCTTTCAGAGTATAGTGGAATAAAATTGGAAATTAACTCCAAAAGGAATACTCAAAACTATTCAAATACATGGAAATAAAATAAACTGCTCCTGAATGATTTTTGGGTCAACAATTAACTCAAGATGGAAATTTAAAAATTATTTGAACTGAATGGTAATAGTGGTGCAACCTATCAAAACCTCTGGGATACAGCAAAAGCAATGCTAAGAGGAAAGTTTACAGAACACAAATGGACAATCAAGGTTACGCCTCAAGGAACTAGAGAAACAAGAACAAACCAAACCAAACCCAGTAAAAGAAAAGAAATAACAAGGATTAGAGCAGAACTAAATGAAATTGAAAGAAAAAAAAGATAAAGCAAAAAACTGGTTATTTGAAAAGATAGACAAAATCAATAGACCATTAATTAAATTAACCAAGAAGAGATAAGATCTAAATAACCTCAATTAGAAACAAAGCAGAAGATATTACAACTGATACCACAGAAATACAAAAGATCATTCAAGACTACTATAAACACCTTTATGCACACAAATTAGAAAACCTAGGGGAGATGGGAAAATTCCTGGAAATATATAACCCCCCTAGGTTAAACCAGGAAAAAAAAAACTCTGAACAGGCCAATAACAAGTAGCAAGATTAAAACAGCAGTAACAGAAATTGCTAACAAAAAAAGTCCAGGACCAGATGGATTCACAGCTAAATTTCATCAGACATTCAAAGAAAAATTGTTACCAATCTTACTGAAACTATTCCGCAACATAAAGAGGGAATCCTCCCTAAATCATTCTATGGAGTCAGTATTACCCTAACCTAATACCCAAAACAGACAATTACAGACCAATATCACTGATCAACATAGATGCAAAAATCCTCAAGAAAATACTAGCTAATGGATCCAACAGCATATCCGAAGACAATACATTATGATCAAGCTGGTTGCATACCAGGGATGCAGGGTAGGTTAAACATGTGCAAGTCAATAAATATGATACACCTCATAAACAGATTTTAAAACAAAAATCACATGATCATCTTAATAGATGTAGAAAAAACACTTGACAAAATGCAGCATCTCTTTATGATTAAAATCTTCAGTGAAATTGACATAGAAGGAAAAAACCTTAAGGTAATAAAAGTCATCTGTGTTAAACCCACAGCCAACATTATACTGAATGGGGAAAAGTTGAAAGCATTCTCCCTGAGAACTGGAACGAAACAAGAATGTCCACTGACACCACTTGTTTTCAACATGGTACTGGAAATCCTCACCAGAGCAATCACACAGAAAGAAATGAAGGGCATCCAAATTGGTAAAGAGGAAGTCAAACTGTCACTGTTCACTGATGATATGATTGTGTACATACAAAACTGTAAAGACACATCCAAAAAGCTCCTAGATCTGATAAATGAATTCAATAAAGTTTCAGGATACAAAATCAATGTACACAAATCAGTAGCACTGCTATACACCAACAGAGACCAAACTGAGAATCAAATCAAGAACTCAGCCTCTTCTACAACCCATGCAAAATAAATAAAAAAATAAAAAAAAAATAGATAAATAAAAAATAAATAAATCTCAGCAATATACCTAACCACGGAGGTGAAAGAGTTCTATAGGAAGACTACAAAACACTGCTGAAAGCAATCATAGATGACACAAACAAATGGAAACACATCCCACGCTCATGGATGGGTAGAATCAATATTGTGAAAATGACCATACTGCCAAAAGCAATCTACAAATTTAATGCAATTCCCATCAAAATACTATCATCATTCTTCACAGAATGAGAAAAAACAATCCTAAAATTCATATGAAACCAAAAAAAGTCAACATAGCCAAAGCAAGACTAAGAAATAAAAGACCAAATCTGGAGGCATCACATTACTTGACAAGGATATAGTTACCTAACAGCATGCTGGTCTACAGGCACGTAGATCAATGGAACAGAATAGAGAACCCAAAAATAAACCCAAATACTTACAGCCAAATGATCTTCGACAAAGCGAACAAAAACATGAAGTGGAGAAAGGACACCGTATTCAACAAATGGTGCTGGGATAATTGGCAAGCCACATGTAGAGGAATGAAACTGGATCCTCATTTCTCGCCTTATACAAATATCAACTCAAGATGGATCAGAATTAAATCTAAGACCTGAAACCAAAAAATTCTAGAAGATAACATTGGAAAAATCCTCCAGACATTGGCTTAGGCAAAAACTTCTTGACCAAGAACTCAAAATCAAATGCAACAAAACCAATCATAAATAGATGGGGCTTAATTAAATCAAAAAGCTGCACAGCAGAAGAAATAATCAGCAGAGTAAACAGAAAACCCAAAGAACGGGAGAAAATCTTCACAAAGTATGCATACAACAAAGGACTAATATCCAGAATCTATGAGGAACTCAAAGAAATCAGCAAGAGAAAACCAAATAATCCCATCAATTCTCAGAAGAGACATAAGTGACCAACAAACATATGAAAAAATGCTCAACATCACTAATGATCAGTGAAATGCAAATCAAAACCGTAATGTGATACCACCTTACTCCTGCAAGAATGGCCATAATAAAAAAAAATCAAAAAATAATAGATGTTGGAATTGATGCAGTGAAAAGGGAACACTTTTACACTGCTGGTGGGAATGTAAACTACTAGTACAACCACTGTGTAAACAGTATAGAGATTCTTTAAAAAACTAAAAAGAGAATTATCATTTGATCCAGCAATCCCACTACTGGGTATCTACCCAGAGGGAAAGAAGTCATTATATGAAAAAGACACTCATACACACATGCTTAAAGCAGCACAATTCACAACTGCAAAGATATAGAACCAGCCTAAATGCCCATTAGCCAAGTGGATGCAAAGGCATAAGAATTATATAATACACCCTGGGGCCCTGCGGGGAAGGTTGGGAGGGGGGTGAGGGATAAAAGACTACACATTGGGTGCAGTGTACACTGCTCGAGTGACGAGTGCATCAGAATCTCAGAAATCACCACTAAAGACCTTATCCATGTACCTAAGCACACTACCTGTTACCCCAAAACTATTGAAAAATTTTTTTTTTTTTTGAGATGGAGTCTGGCTCTGTCTCCCAGGCTGGAGTGCAATGGCATGATCTCGACTCACTACAACCTCTGCCTCCTGGGTTCCAGTGATTCTCCTGCCTCAGCCTCCCGAGTAGCTGGGACTACAGGTGCACGCCACTATGCCCAGGTAATTTTTGTACTTTTAGTATGGTGAAATAATAGTTTTTTAAAAAAGTGTTTAACAGAGTTTTTGGTACAGGTTAAGCAGTTAAAAGAGATAATTTTAGTGAGTGAAGTAGAGATGGAAATTCCACCACCATTGTAATCACCATGGCAGTGTGTCAATATATAATCTAGTTGTAGTTTTCAAACTCTATAAATGCTTAGCCCTACCTCAATCACTCCCCGAATTGGAGATCCTAATTTAATCCTCCAGGTGATAATCTCTACCAGTAGGTCTCAATTACTGATGGCAGTGTGTCATATTACTCAGGTGTACTAGGCCAAAACAAAGAGAATCAGCGTATTACTAAATCCAGTTATTATTTCTAGGTTCTCGTTAGCACGATGACACACTTAGACATTTGGAGGCAAACCTTATGCTAACATGAGGTCATTCTTGTTATGTCTCTTCTTCTTCCCCTATCTTTTCCACTCAGTCTCGGTTTCTAGACCACTCAGTCTTTCTGTAACCTGACTGGATGCATTCCAATTTGTTAATATCCCTTTCAAAATATACTGGAACTGAAACTAGTAATTCCTCTCTGGGTAGCATAAAGAGGAAAGACCAGCAGCCCTTGTAGTTTTCCTCCACTGAATGTTATGCTTCTGGAAACGTGCCTGCAGCTTCGGGCACTCTTTTAGCACTGTTGTTACAGCCACCATTGACTCACACTATGCTTGTATCCAAATCTTTTTTATATGCTTTTTCTTAGCCAAAAATCCCATAATGCACATAAGGAATAAATGTAGGAATTTATCTTTATTTTCAATAATATTAACCTCACTTGTTTTAATTCATTATTCCATCTTAGTGAGATACCTTATTTACTATTGCTTATTTTTTCATAAATTCATCTCTGATTACATACATAATACTAGTGCAGTAGAAAATATGTGTGAAATACAGATGTAGTAAAATATTAAAATAATTTTTTCCTCAAACCATACTGATAAAACTCTCATTGCCTGTTTGTACATCTTTCCATGTTTTAATACTCATATATGTATGCAATTGGCTTAATAGGTCACATCATTTCATTATTTGCTCTTTTTAATGTGATACTTTTGATATATATTTTGGTACTATGTTTATGTCCTAGCTTTGTGTTGTAATCAGCCTTTGCTTTAAAGGCAACCCATTCTTAATTCATCAAGTTCAGGGTTAAGAAATATTGAAAGAACAGAATCAAACAGAGAGATTGTTACACACACTATATCCTTCATTCAGGTTGACATCACTCTATTAATCAACACTTTGAATGCAGCTGTGCTTTCACATACTTAAACCATCTTTCAACATGTGTATCTACATCATGTCCAGAAGAATGGTGTTCAGTCAACCACTTATTCATTGATTGGATTAGTTTATCCAAATGGAACTTGAGAAAAGTTCCATGCATTGTGTCAAGCATTGCACTCAGGTCCACAGATACAAACTGAATAAAAGATATTTTTATTCCTTTAACATATACACAGTCCACTGGGAAAGGGGTATATTTAAACAAATTTATTTGGTGTTTGTTGAATGCTAAATGTACAAAGAGTTATGAGGATTAAGGGGAAAGAAAATTAATATTCCTGAGAGGATTAAGAAAGGCTTCACATTATTTGAAAGACTCTGATCAAATTTCAGAATGAATTCTTGATATAGCTTGGGAGCAGAAGTCAGAGTAAAGGATTTTAAACTGTTATTATCTTTGTTGCCAATGGAAAGCAAAAAGAAAATGAAAAGTAAAGATTAAAAGCTCCATTTTTATTGTAACCCTAACTTTTAAAAAAATAGCCTGCTATTTAAGCTATTCAAATAAAACTAAGTTCAGATTAAACTGAGGCGTGTTCAAAAAAATTGTAACTGATATTGGTAGATAAAGATATTTGTAACCTGATGGTAAAGACCTTTGAAAACTTGTAAAATATTTTGAAACACTTCCATAAAATAAATACATAAATATAATGACATTTTTTGTTATTAATAAATATTTTCCGAGATATTTTTTGATATTTATATTATATAATGTATTTATATAACAGGTACCAGTCTCTGCATTGATTGATTCATTTATATTTGTTTCTATGGTTCTCATTACAGCAAGATGAGGGAAGTGACAGTGGTAACTTACCCTTGAGGAAAATTACATTTAGAGTAATCAAGTTACTTGCCCATTGTCCTATGGCTGACAAGACGGATTTGGGATCTAAAGCCAGCAAGTACCTTCTATTCACTATGTACCATCACCCTGTAGTTCTTAATGGCTACATTTCAATAACGATGGCCTAAACTCCCTGAGGAAAAAACAATCTAAGTCATATTTGGTCATCTCTAAGTCATATTTTGTGTTGCTATTATGACAAAACATACTTATATGGTTATGCTTTTCTCTGATTCTATAGTTGAGAATTCTAACGTGGATTAATTCTTAGTTTTATTTCTGGAGGTTTAGGTTGCTTGGGGAACTTTAAAAAATAACCTTCCTCAATAGATTTTCTAGAAGCCTGGGAGTCATTAACACTCACTGGTCATTTTTAGAACCTTCTCCGCTTGGTCATTCTCTACTGAGCTATTTACAGCTCAGATGCAATTTTGAATGAACTTTTAGGTAAACAGAACCTGCTGAATGTCACCATAAATCTCACTACTTGGCACTGTCATGGGGACTGAGGAATATGCCAAGAACATTAAATACATTTATTTAAAGAGAGTGCTTACTCTTTGATCAATTGTTGTAAGAATAGAAGAGAAAACAACAGTGTTTAGAAAAGGAAATTCCTGTGGAAAAGGTGACTAAGTTTGCTGTGGGAAGGATGTGTTGAATGGGGGAGTCCATGCTTTGAATATGAAGGCTTTTTAACAGAGGTGACAGCAGACCACCTTGCAGACAAAATAATTGAGTTAGTCTCTACTGTGACACTACTAGATCAGATAGGCAGCAAAGAGCAAGCTTCTCTTTGGAGCAAAATCACTTTGATATATCCACAAGCAGAGGACTCAGCCCTGGAAGACATGGGTTCAAACTCAGTTTTCTTGCCTTGCCACATTTTTGACCTTAGGCAAGTGACATACATACTTTGATCCTCAGTGTGGTCGTCGATACAATGATAATAATTTCCTTAGCTCACCTGATCTAATGAGATGATATATATGAAATATAAGACAGTAAAATACTATACCAATGCTATTAATATATTTAAAATTGTTATCTGTGATACAATATATTTCTACTTTTCTCATAGCTCTAGCATATGTGGGAATTGAACGTTGGGTTCTAGACCAGTATCTAAATGTACAAACTGAAAGTTAGCCTTTATTATTAGCTAGCCTTTGAAAGATAGCATTTTTATCCCATTTACAATTTTACAAAAGTGTGTCAAATACCTTTTTATTTTTGCAGTTTGTGAAGAAATTAATGACCAAACCAGTGTTTTTTTTGGTTTTGTTTTGTTTTTAATAATTTCTGCAACAAATAAATTAGAAATTAATAATGACCACTGGATTCTGTATGGCAGAAGACAGAGACAGTGGTGCCTAGTCAAGGATTGGCTTTGTTACAAAATTAAAATCAATTTATATTGTAGCTCCAACAAATACAATCTTTGGAAACTTAAAAATGTATTATCGCATTTTCTGAAACTTGTTTTTACACCTGTAAATTGAAGATGATGAGAGCTGGTTTTCTTATCTCAAAGGAATTTATGGGATGGGCGCGGTGGCTTATGCCTGTAATCTCAACACTTTGGGAGGCCGAGGTAGGAGGATCACGAGGTCAGGAGATGGAGAACATCCTGGATAACATGGTGAAACCCCGTCTTTACTAAAAATACAAAAAATGTAGCCGGGCGTGGTGGTGAGCGCCTGTAGTCCCACAGGCTGAGGCAGGAGAATGGTGTGAACCTGGGAGCCTGGGCGAAAGAGCAAAACTCTGTCCAAAAAAAAGAGAATTTATGTGCCACAACAAAGAATGAGTCAGAAACAAGTGCCTTGAGTAAAACTTGGAGCTATTCTCTCATTGTTCAAAGACCATTTACTAATTGTTTACTATGTAACAAGCCCTGGAATTTTTCTCAATCAAAAAGCACTGATTGATGGTTGGTAATATATTTTAGAACTGATTTTTCTTTTTTCTTCTCAAAATTTGGAAGACTCACAATCTTTATGTAGAATGTAAACTACCTAGTTTTACCCAATATAATTTGTAAAACAGTACTAAAAATTAAAAAAAAATGTTTTTGATCTTGTATCCTATTCTTGTGTTATCAGCAATAATAACAATCATGTTAAAACTAATAAATAAGGCCAGGCATGGTGGCTCATGCCTGTAATCCCAGCACTTTGGGAGGCCGAGGTGGACGTATCATGAGGTCAAGATATCGAGACCATCCTGGTCCACATGGAGAAACCCCATCTCTACTTAAAATACAAAAATTAGCTGGGTGTGGTGGTGCACACCTTTAATCTCAGCTACTCAGGAGGCTGAGGCAGGAGAATTGCTTGAACCCAGGAGGTGGAGGTTGCAGTGAGTGGAGATCGTGCCACTGCACTCCTGGCGACAGAGCGAGACTCCATCTAAAAAAAAAAAAACTAATAAATAAGACTCGATCCTTATAAATTCTTCATGGAAGAACTACCACTATCTCTACTTTATACATGAGGAAGGCATGTTAGGTATCTTACACATGGCTGTACAGTTAGTACATGGCAGAGTCATGATTCAATTCCAGATATTCAGATCCTCAAACCTAGAGGCTTAATCATTGTCCAAAAATGTCATTACATTCAAAGTTCTGAAGGAATTTCTTTTAAACCTCTGTATGGCGGACAAAGCTGAAGTAATTTTCTATAGGTTCTATTACTTCCAGGCAGCATGGAAGGAAGAAATGACTTTAGTTGTTACTGATAACAATATATGAATTTCTTATGCTGCAATAATTTTCTGTGCCCTTCTACCCTAAAAACTGGCTTTCCTTGCTTTTACACACATTTATCAGATTCTTTTACCATTTCTTTTTGTCTTCCTTTGCAGTTTATATACTAGACTTTATTGTATAAACGTGAATGTGCCATGAGTATGGATGGGGGAATGTATTGTGTGATTTCCTCTGGAAACTGTCTGTTTCTAGGGAAGGTGATTTTTTGAGAAATCTTTGCCTTATTTCATGATTTCTTTGGTCTTCTTTATCATCAGGGTATGCTTTTTGCATTCGTAAGATCAATCAGAAAAAAGCTAGCTAGTTGTACAAAAAAAGTTACCAAAGTTATCATTTTTAGTGTATCTTCTTCAAAGATTGTAAGAAACCTTAGAATCACAACTAAAGTTCCTCTAACTTTGCAATGATTTTTACAGCAGAATAGATGTTTTCTCCTTTTCAAAATCATGTATAGGCTGGTCGCAGTGGCTCACACCTGCAATCGCAACACTCTGGGAGGCTGAGGTGGGCGGATCATCTGAGGTCAGGAGATCGAGACCAGCCTGGCCAACGTGGCAAAACCCCATCTCTATTAAAAAATACAAAAATTAGCTGGGCCTGGTGACATGCACCTGTAATCCCAGCTACTTGGGATGCTGAGGCTAGAGAATCGCTTGAACCCGGGAGGCAGAGGTTGCAGTGAGCCGAGATTGCGCCACTGCACTCCAGCCTTGGCAAGAGTGCCAGACTCTGTCTCAAAAAAACGGCACCATGTTTACATTAGATGTCAACCAGTAGAGTTTAGAGATGCAGTCATAGCAGATGATAAGCAGTCTTTTTCCCCAAAGGAAAACTTTGGATGGAGAAACTAGTAGATGTTTGAATTGTACCTTATTATAAGCAAATATAATCTCCAGTGAGAAGCTGTAAGAACAAGTGTAAAAGAATGAGCATTCTTTTCCTACAAAATTTGATTTCAGGATTATTTAAATTAGGAGTAAATATTATCATAGGTGGATAATTTGGAAGCCAAAAAATGAAAAGCTGTCAGACTCTGTAGGAAAAGTCATTTTGACCAGAATAACATTGCACATGTTCAAAATCATTTTGCCTTGTATCCAAAGAAGTAGGTCTTTGTCTCTTTAGGATTTCAAAGTACATGTAGGGTGTGTGTGTGTGTGTTTGTGAGTGTGTGTGTTTAGTGTGTATGTGTTGGTTTTGTTTTGTCTCCCTTAAACATAATGACAATGGAGGAATACATGGGTAGCTCAAGATATTAATTTTTTATTATATTAATATAAATTTAATATTTAATTAGTATGAGGGTTCTTACTACATCACACAACTTAAAATCCATGGATTCATCTGAAAGGTTCTTGGTTAGCATGAATTATGTTAGATGTTGCATGGGTGTTGTATGGGTGAGGGAAGTGTAGATAACAATTATGTCATCTCAGGTTGTAGAGTTAACATATTGAACCTACTTACACCTCCCAGAAATTGTTTACCTTTAGTTGAACATCTACTTATCCTCTTGGAGGAAATTAAATATTTGTCTGAGAGCCAACGTGGCTTGGAATCTTTGGGTCAATGGTGTTCATATGCTCCTCTCTTAATTCACACAGCTACGTATGGTGTTTCTCCTGAGAAGCCAATGACACCTCTGGGCAGGCTGAACATGTTACAGGCACTAAGATGTTGACTCGATTATGATGAGTGAATGTCTTACCTAGTTTTGAATATCAGGGTGGCCTTATTTGTTTTTTACATTTAAATAAACTTCCCCACCATTTGTGAAATGTAATTAGTGTTTTTGTTTTTGTTTTTTGGAGTATTTTCTCTTTTTTTTCTTTATTTCTTCTCAGAAAAACCAAAACTGATACACGTGCAGAATGCGTAGGTTTGTTACATAGGTATACATGTACCATAGTGGTTTGCTGCACCTATTGACCCATCCTCTAAGTTCCCTCCCCTCACCCCTGACCCTGCAACAGGCCTTGGTGTGTGGTGTCCTTCTCTCTGCGTCTCTGTGTTCTCAATGTTCAACTTCCACTTATGAGTGAGGACATGTGGTGTTTGGTTTTCTGTTCTTGCATTAGTTTGCTGAGGATGATGGCTTCTGGCTTCATCCATGTCCCTGCAAAGGACATTATCTCATTCCTTTTTATGGCTGCATAGTATTCCATGGTGTACATAATTAGTTTTAAAATTTGTTATTTGTAGCCTCAAATCATGTGGGTAGCATTTTTGAAAATTATAAGTCTGACTCAGATCAATGCTTTGTGAAACTCTATTCAATTCCATTTAAAAGAAGTGTAAAATATTTATTTTTCTTCCAATCATATTATCGATAGATTTGGAAAAATGGCTTAGTTTTATACTCTACCTCAGTGTTTCATAAAATGCACCCAAAAAGCAGAAACTCGCTTTTGTGATTTAAATAAAAACTATGGGATTTCAATAGTAGTTACACAAAAAAATTCAGAGAATCAATGAAATGTTGGGTCAAACAAAGCTAAATAGGTTTTATCATAATTCATCACAGATTTTAACAATTATTAAATTTCTAATGAAAATAATATTATTATTGTATATATACTATTTGCTGGTTGCTGTTCTAGTCTTTTACATGTGCTAACACATACTTCCCTCCATTGATTAAAAGAAGGAAGTATTGTTATCATTTCTGTTGCTATGGTGTAGAATCTGAAGTATGAAAAGGACAAATAACTTACTCAAAGTAGCATAGCTAATATGTGGCAGAATTTGAATTCACACAGAAAATGTCACTCCAGAGACTGTGTCTTAGTCTCGCTCTGTCGCCAGGCTGGAGTGGAGTGGAGTACAGTGGCGCAATCTAGGCTCACTGCAACCTCCACTTCCCAGGTTCAAGTGATTCTCCTGCCTCAGCCTCCCGAGTAGCTGGGACTAAAGGCACCTTCCACTGCACCTGGGTAATTTTTGTATTTTTAGTAGAGACGGGGTTTCACCATGTTGGCCACGATAGTCTGGATCTCTTGACCTCATGATCCATCCGCATCAGCCTCCCAAAGTGCTGGGATTACAGGCATGAGCCACCGTGCCCAGCCCGAGCCTATGCCTTTAAATGAAGAAGTGTATTGCTTTGGAAAATACTTTTATTATGCTGATTCAAATCATAACTCTTAAAATGAGAATATTATGTTTAACTGTGAATTCATTTCTCACTGAGAATCTGCAAGCACTAATATACCTTATGTCACACCACTGGGAAATGGTGATTTATGAAGATTACTAATGCTGCAGTTGTTTGTGAATAAATATGTCAATTTGTGGACATCTTTATTCCACTCATGCAAAGAGTAGAGGTCACATATTCTCTGTGTATCAAGGGAATGATACTTTTGGTAACATATCCAAGTAGCCACATCATTTGAATCTAATCTGCAGTGTTGAAGAGGAACCAGAAAAAAAAAAAATTGCTGCATGAGATTTATTTTTATGCACATTTTATTGCTTCAATGAAATATCCAGCTACCATTAAAGGCTATTGTAATTGCTATGAGTCACTACTATTTTCCTGGCATTCCATATATTTGTATTAATCAGTCCATAAAAGCTTGTCATTTCTTTTCTACTTGTATATGTTTACAGGTCTGAGGCTATCTTGCATGTAATTATGGACAGTATATAACATAAAATACATATACACACATATATAGATATACAAGTACACAAATATATTTAGTAAAATAAATCATAAATTTAGTCAGTGCTTTTATACACAGCCTTATTAATTATCAATTTTTTCCATGTTTTTAACTATAAAATTCCCAAATCGTCTAATGCAGAAGTGAAGAGAAAGTTATTTTTTAAAGTCTCTATAAAATTAAAATTAGCTGGCTGTGTGTAGTGGCTCACAACTGTAATCCCAGCACTTTGGGAGGCTGATATAGGATGATCGCTTGAGGCCAGGAGTTCAAGACCAGCCTGGGAAATATAGCAAGACCTTGTTTCTAAAGAAATAAAATAAAATAAAAATTATCCAGGCATGGTAGTGCATTCGTGTAGCCCCAGCTACTCAGGAGGCTGAGGCAGGATTATCACTTGAGTCCAGACATTTGAGGCTGCCATAAGGTATGATGGTACCACTGCACTCCAGCCTGGGTGACAGAGCAAGATTCTGTCTCTAAAAAGTAAAAAAAAAAAAAAAAAAAAAAAAAAGAAGTAAAATTATCATAAAAACTTAATAAACATTGTGAAATTAAATCTGGCTCTGATCATACTGAGACTGTAAATATCTTCTGTGAATATAGAAATGAAAAAACAAAAGCAACAAGTGCTCTAGTAAATTTAATTGATAACAGTGAATCATCCAGGACCTCTTTCCCAGCTGGAATTCTGGAGAGTCAAGCGCATTCTGTCTGCAGATTCATCAGATGCTGAGGAGACATCAATTCTCTGTGCAGAGCTCCTTGTGGTACTAAGGATGAAGCAAGGAACAAGGCCAACAATATTCTAACCTCATGGAGATTACACTCCAGGAGGACAAGGCAGACAACGAATACCAGCCATTGGTTTTCAGATTTCAATTACTCAGTGAAATCAACCAACTGGGGGTGGGAGTGATTATTACATGGATACTAATGATAACCAAACAACGTCAAAACAAGTTTCTCTTTCCTGCCTCGAAATTTCTCAGTGGCTTTGTAATTTTTAAAGGCGCTTTTCATGTGTCTCTTTTTCGTTCTTTCTCTGCTTTCTTTCTCAGCCTATTTTCCTCTTATATTTTCCAGCATACTTAGATGTTAACTGACTTTCACTAGTGTTTTGCCATCTGGAGAATCATGTTTTGGGGTTTTGTAGAAATACTGCATTTTTTTTCTGTTGTTACAGATGAAATTCTGAAGTACAAAGAGGAGAAATTACTGGCTCAAAGTAATACAAACACATCTCTGTTTCCTGTATCCTTAGCCCTTGATATGTATGGTTTGGCTCTGTGTCCTCACCTGAATCTCACCTTAAACTGTAATAATCCCCACGTGTCATGGGAGAGATCTGGTGGGAAATAATTGAATCATGAGGGCAGGTTTTTCCCATGCTGTTCTCTTGATAGTGAATGAGATCTGATGATTTTTATAAAGGGGGTTACCCTGCACATGCCTTTTTTGCCTGCTGCCCTGTGAGACGTCACTTTGCTCTTCTCTCATCTTCCACCATGATTGTGAGGCCTCCCCAGCCATGTGGGAATGTGAGTCCGTTAAACCTCTTTCCTTACAATTGCCCAGTCTTTGGTGTGTCTTTATTAGCAGCATGAAAATGGACTAATATAGACCTCTTACATCTATATATGAACTGATTTTCAAACATCAGGTGGGCACAAACATGATAGAATGGGTGGAGACATTTGTGTGGTACAGAATACAGAATACAGAATCTCCTCCAGGAAAAGCTTCAGTGCTCCCCAGTCATGGATGACCAGGAGATGCACTCAGTGTTTCCTTGTTAAGGTCCAAGTAATAAATGAGTCAGCATGAATAAACAGATCTCCAGTTAGAATAAAATAAAATCACTTTAGAAATGTAAAGGGAAAAAAAAAACTCAATTTTTGAATTACAGGAACACTGAGACATGTGATAAGCCTTCCCTCTAATTGTACTATGTTTTCTGAGCTGCCTCTGTGCTGTACTGGTAAATACAGAAAATTAGACTGACTCTATTGCTACAGCAGAGACAGCCAAAGAGGAATTAATGCTTCCTTTGCTTTGTGGCCCTGGCCCTGGTAAGCACATAGGAGGCAGACCGAAAAAAAAAAAAAAAAAAAAGAATAAGTCAGCATCAGATGGCTCTTAGCAGAAATGTTCTTAATCATTGAATTGTCCCAAGGAGAAAGTCAAGGAGAAATGCTTTTGAGGGAGGCTGTTACTGAGATTTCATAAATCCATCTGTTTTCTTGGCCTAGTGTGTATGATCCAGCCCCTTTAATTTCAGTTACAGTGGCCAGAACCTATAAACTTATACTCTAGCTAGGCTCCCTGGATCTATCATAATACTGTTCAAGGCTGTCTCTTGCAAAATACACACACATACACACACATGCACATTTCAAATTTTAACAATATTAATGCCTGCGTGCACTAATGCGTGCACTCAGTATCAAAATTAAAAATATCATTCAAGAAGCACCCAATATATGCAATAAGACCTGAAACTGTCTAATATCATTTTGTGGTAGCATGCTACATGTTTACATGACACTGTATAGTTAACCCACTGAGCCATGATAAAAATATGCTGAGCAGATGGCTTTGATTCTTGCCTGGTGTTTAGGTGATGGTGATTCAAGTATACTATGACAATATCTCAGTAACATGAAAAACTACAACCTTTTGGCTGAAATAACCTTGGCGGTAATAGT
Source organism: Mandrillus leucophaeus (assembly GCF_000951045.1). Classification (NCBI taxonomy): domain Eukaryota; kingdom Metazoa; phylum Chordata; class Mammalia; order Primates; family Cercopithecidae; genus Mandrillus; species Mandrillus leucophaeus. Next base: position 477,122 of record NW_012104310.1, read on the forward strand.
AAAAATAAAACTGAACAGCATTTTCTGACTTAATTCCAACATCAACCTCATTAGATAATATTTATGATTATCCACATGCCCAAATGAGGAAATTGGGAGTGAGTTTAAGTATCTTACCTTTAGTCACACAGCTGGTAAGTAGGGTAACTAACCTACATGGCTTTTGAATTATGCCCTAACTACTACCAAATTGCCATATCAGTTAGCACGGTGATCACTTCAAATAGTAGGCAATTTATTACATGTATTTAATCCCATTATAATTTCTAAAATGTTAGATGTTACTTTCAAAAGTGAAATCTGAACCTGATTTATGTCCTGTCTCCAATGTATGTCCACTTGTCTGTAGCTAATGAGACTGAAGAGCAGCATCCAAGAGAGAGATTTTGTGGCAATTCTTTTTCTTACATTTAGAATGAATGCCTCAGCTGTGATCCATTCAAGAAGACATTATTGAGTGCTTATGATGTGTATGGAAATATGTGGTAAAAAGCTGAACTAGTGTAAATCATTCCTGCAGAATCTTTCAGTCCAATAAGGGAGATAGCATGAATTTAAAACAATTTAGAAAATAGGTATAAAAGGGAAGTACAAACAAAATGTCATAGGACTTAGAAGAGGAAGATATTGCTCTTATGGGAAGAAATTTAGAGACCATTTGATAGGGAATGAGAGGGCATTGGTGTTCAAGCTAAATAATGGACAAAGTTTAGAGAAACAAAGATGGGAAACCTTTCTTTGTAATGGTAGCATAGGCAAAAAATTGGGGGCTGGAAAGTGTGACTCTTCTGTGGGTATAACAATGTTGAAAATAGTCACCACTCAGTGAGTATCTATATGACATAGACTGTAGTGTGCACTTGGCATACCTTCCTTTCAAATCCACAGTAACCTTGTAAGATAGATATTACAGATGTGGAAATTCGAGTGCAGGGAGTTTTAAAGATGTCTTCATGGGAGCAGCTTCTCAGTATTAGTTTAAATTCCAACCCAAATCTGATTGGGTTACCATATGACACAGGTTTTAACAAACTACAAAAAAGCAGTATCCCTTATTGTGGACAAATAGTTGAAGGGGACTGATGAAACAACAACAACAACAACAACAACAACATGAGAAGTTAAATTGGGTCCTGAAAAAAATAGCACATTTTTATACACCGAGGATCGTTGTGACTCTTTCTTCACTTAATACTCATAACGACTCCATGAAGTAAGTATTATTATGATTAATCCCATTTCTAGAGGAGAAATCTGAGCTATACAGAAAGTAAGTTTCCCAGGGACTCAGAGCCAGAATTCAAACCCAGAGGTTTAGCATTAGAATTTGGGCTCTTAGCCACAAGAATTGGCTGCCTCTCAGATGATGGAGGATAGAGAATGTTGAAAGGCTGAGTAAGGGATTTGGATTTCTTTATGAAATAACAAGGAGGCAGTGAAAATGTTTGATGAAAAAGGTGACAAAATCAGAGCTTACACTTGAAATAAATTATCTTGATGCAATGTATGCTTTGGATCAAAAAGGGGAGGACCCAAACAAGGGATAATTTTCCTATCTGGATAAAATATAATCAAGGAATGAACTACTTTATTTTTGGAGGGAAGCAAATACTTGGCCGAGAGATATTTTAAAGGAAACGTGGCAGATTTTGTCACTTATTAGAAGATGTGAGAATCAGGGAAGAGCTAGGAGGCATTTCTAATGAGAATAGAGCTTTGTGACTTTCTAGAATGTTCATGAACCCTTCAAGGATTCCTTTGTATCTTTACTCCCTTTTCCTGCCCTGAAAAGTCTTGCCCTGAGTTCCATCTAATACTTGTCCACTAACCACGTTGGTTGCCCAGCAGCCTCTCGTGTATGTTAATCACTTATCTGAAGAGTGGAATAAATGTCCTGCTTAAGGTTTCCTTCCTCTCTCAAAATCCTTATATGTTTTGATGTATAGGCCACTGGGAGACATTATCTGCTACTGCCCCTCAACCCATGTTCCTGACGTTCGCTCTTATTAATTAATGGAAAATTTGGTCACCTGGGTCAGTCACTGTCTTTACATTCATTCCTTCATAATTCTTGATGAATTTTTAAAATATGAAGAATATTTCATATCATATATATTACATGTATAATATATAAAATATTGCATAATTGTGTACGTATGTGTAAGTGTGAATGTGTACATATGTGTACACATACCCTGGCATCCCATTTCAGCTTCTTTCTGTTACGCTTTTTACCAATAACTGCTGTACTACATCCAAACTTGTAGTTTTAGGTATCCCACCTTCAAACCCGCACTGAGATTTGTCGCCACCTGTGACTCTAGTGCCCACTTCAGCAACTCTTCATTCTCATCAGCCAAGAGAGTGCTGATGTCATCCCTCCTCTAACCTCAGGCTGCTCAGCCTCCAAAAGAGACCCCATGGCAGTGTTGGTACCTAAGGTGCAAAACAAAGACTCCCTTTACTTTTCCCTCTGCTTTCCTCAGGCAGAAAAAGTTTTGCCCCATAGACACCACAGCTGGTTTATATACTGAGTCTCACTTGAAGCCAGCAAGACTGAGAGACTCACCAAGGCCCTTTATTTAGTACCTCAGTATGGCTGCTGGTTATTCAGGGCCCAAGAGCTCTTCAGTTAGCAGGTGATTAATGCTGGCAGGACCGAGTCCTTTCCTTCAAGGCAGTGGTTTTTCTTATTGACCTAGGGTGTGTCTAAAAGTGTAGTCTGGAAACCAGGGCCTAATATGGGGGCCTCCCTCGTTGGACCACTGCTGTGGCTAGGTGTAAATTAGTCTTCCTCAGTCTTCCCTCTCATGTCCTCAAGCAGAAAGAAGGGGTCTCTGCCATGGGGAGTAGAGCTCCAAGTGAGCTCTTAGGGTCCCAATTCTAAAACAGTCAGGTTTTAGTCAACTATGATGGCATTTCTGGACCTGCTCTGGGCCAGAGGGGAACCCTCTGCCCTGAAGGAAAAGTCCCAGGCCAGGCACCATTCATGACAAGCTGACTTGAAAGACCTTGGGCCTTAAGGGAACATTGGTAGTAGTCTGGAAGTATTTCTTGTGGCATGGGATGGCAGTGGCTATGGAGTGAGGACCCCTGCCTTTGGAAGGGGAAAGGGGGCATCGTGTTGTTTGAGTGCCAGCTCAGCCGCAATACAATACAATAGAATTTCAGGTAAATTTCCAAGGTTTCTGACTAGTACCTGACTCCTGGATGGCACTTCGGGACCCACATGGGTCTTAGAGGACCTTGCCGCCCTGAAGAAAAGAACATAGGCCTGGCTGGCTTTGCCACCTACTGACTGTAGAGGCCCAGGGCCTTGAATGAACTATTCTCTTGCAGTAGCCAGAGACCAGTTACAGCAGGTCTTGGGTGAGATGCAGTGTTGTGCTGGTTTCAGGTCTGACTCAATGTAGTCATAGTGGTGGTGGCCCCAGGAGTGCTTATGTCACTCCACCCTCAGCTTTAGGTGTCTCAGAAAAGAGAGAGACTGTATGTTTGGGAAAAGGTAAAAAAAAAAAAAGAGAACAAGACTCTCTGCTTGAAAAAGTAGAGAATTCTCCTGGATCTTGCCTAAGACCATCAAGTATGTACCTCTACAAGTCTGCAAGTACCACAGTCACAGGGCTAGGGGTGTCCCTAAACAAATACAGCTTAGATCACAACTCCCAAGTCCTTTCAAATATCCAGTAGGGCCTTTCTAAGAAGGAGAGCTACAGATAAGCCCAGACAGTGAAGACTACATTAAATACCTAACTCTTCAATGCCCAGACACTGAAGAACATCTACTAGCATCAACACCATTCATGAAAACATGACTGCACCAAATGAATTAAACGAGACACCAGGGACCAATCCTGGAGAAACAGAGATATGTGATGTGACCTTTCAGATAGAGAATTCAAAACAGCTGTGTTGAGGAAACTCAAAGAAATTCGAGATAACACAGAGCAGGAATTCAGAATTGTATCAGGTAAATTTAACAAACAGATTGAAATAATTAAAAAGAATCAAGAGGAAATTCTGGAGCTTAAAAATGCAATTGGCATACAGAAGAATGCAACAGAGATTTTTAATAGCAGAATGGATGAAGCGAAGAAACAATTAGTGAGCTTGAAGACACACTACTTGAAAGTACACAGAAGAGACAAAAGAAAAAAGAATAGAATAAAATATAGCACACCTACAGGATCTAGGAAATAAAGTAAAAGGGCAAATCTAAGAGTTAGTGGCCTTAAAGAGAAGGTAGAGAAAGAGATAGGGGTAGAAAATTTATTCAATGGGATAATAACGAGAACTTCCCAAATGTATAGAAAGATATCAATATTCAAATACAAGAAAGTTATAAAACACCAGGCAGATTTAACTTAAAGATTATCTCAAGGCATTTAATAATCAAACTCTGAAAGGTCAAGAATAAAGAAATAATCCTAAAAGTAGCAAGAGAAAATAAAATAATAACATCCATTGATGCTTCAATACAGCTGTCAGCAGACTTTTCAATGGAAACCTTTTGGGTCAGGAGAGAGTGGAATGACACATTTAAAGTACTGAAGGAAAATAACTTTTACGCTAAGATAGTATGTCTGGCAAAAATATCCTTCAAACATGAAGGAGAAATAAAGACTTTTCCACACAGACAAAACTTGAGGAATTTCATCAATACCAGACACATCCTACAGGAAATGCTAAAGGGAGTACTCCAATCAGAAAGAAAAGGAAATTAATGAAAACAAACAGTCACCTGAAGGTACAAAACTCACTGGTAATAATAAGTACACAAAAAATGCAGAATATTATAATGTAACTGTGGTGTGTAAACTATTTTTATCCTAAGTAGAAAGACTAAACAACGAACCAATCAAAAATAATAACCACAAAAATTTTTCAAGACATATTTAACACAATAAGATATTACCAGAAACAGCAAAAAGTTAAAAAGTGGAGGAATGATGTTAAGGCATAGATATTTTTATTAGTTTTCTTTTTGCTTGTTTGTTTATGCAAATAGTGTTAAGTTGCTATCAGGTTAACCTAGTTGGTTATAAGATGGTATTTGTGACTGGGCATGTGGCTCACGCCTGTAATCCCAGCACTTTGGGAGGCCGAAGCGGGAGGATCATCAGGTCAGGAGATAGAAACCATCCTGGCTAACATGGTGAAATCCCGTCTCTACAAAAAGTACAAAAAATTAGCCAGGCATGGTGGTGGGCACCTGTAGTCCCAGCTACTCGGGAGGCTGAGGCAGGAGAATGGCGTGGACCCAGGAGGCGGAGCTTGCAGTGAGTCGAGATCGCACCACTGCACTCCAGCCTGGGTGACACAGTGAGACTCCATCCCCCTCCGCCAAAAAGAAAGATAGTATTTACAAGCCTCATGGTAACCTCAAATGAAAAAACATACAATGGAAACACAAAAAATAAAAAGTAAGAAATGAAATTATATCACCAGAGAAAATCACTTTCAATAGAGGAAGACAGAAAGGAAAGAAAGAAGGAAGAGAAGACCAGAAACAATAAGAAAATAAACAAATAATAAAATGTCAGCAGTAATTCCTCACTTATCAATAATAACATTGAATGTACATGGACTAAACTCCCCAATCAAAAGGCATAGACTGGCAGGATGAAAGAAAAAACAAGACTCATTGATCTGTTGCCTACAAGAAATGTACTTTACCTATAAAGACAAATATAGACTGAAAATAAAAGGATGGAATAAAATATTCTATGCCAATGGAAACCAGAAAAAGGGCAAAAGTCATTATACTTATATCAGACAAAATAGATTTTAACACAAAAACTATAAGAAGAGACAAAGAAGGTCACTATATAATAATAAAGCGGTCAATTTGGCAAGAGAATATAACAATTTTAAATACATATGCACCCAATACTGGAGCAACCAGATATATATAATAAATATTATTAGAGCTAAAGGGAGAGATAGTTCCTGATACAATAATAGCTGGAGACTTCAAAACCCCACTTTCAGCATTGGCCAGATCTTCCAGACAGGAAATCAATAAAGAAACATTGGAATTAATCTGTACTATAGACCAAGCATATCTAAGAGATATTTACATAATATTTCATTCAAGAACTGCAGAATACAGATTCTTTTCCCAAACACATGGATTATTCACAAGGATAAACCATATGCTAGGTTACAAAACAAGTTTTATAACACTCAAAAACATTGAAATAATACCAAACATCTTCTCTGACAACAAGTGACTAAAATCAGAAACTAATGACAAGAGGAATATTGGAAACTATACAAATACATGGAAACTAAATAATATGCTCCTGAATGGCCAGTGAGAAAATGAAAAATTAAGAAGAAAAGTGAAAATTTTATTGAAACAAATGATAATGGAAACACAAGATACAAAAACCTATGAGATGCAGAAAAGCAGTATTAAAAAAGAAATTTGTAGCTATGAATGCCCACTGCAAAAAAGAAGAAAAACTTTAAATGCAATTTAATGATGCATCTTAAAGAACTAGAAAGACAAGAGCAAACCAAACCCCAAATTAGTAGAAGAAAATAAATAATAAAGATCAGATTAGAAATAAATGAAATTGAAATAAAAAAATACAAAAGTTCAATGAAACAAATAGTTGGTTTTGTTTAACAAAAGCAACAAAAGTTAATCAAAATTGACCAATCTTTAGCCAGAATAAGAAAAAAAAGAGAGAATATCCAAATACATAAAATCAGAAATGAAAAAGGAGACCTTAAAACATTTACTGCAGAAATTCAAAGGCTCATTAGTGGCTACTATGGGCAACTATATGCCAAGGAATTGGAAAATATAGAATAAATGAACAAATTCCTACATACATACAACCTTCCAAGATTTAACCAGGAAGAAATGCCAAATCTGAACAGACCAATAACAAGTAATGAGATTAAAGCCATTATAAAAAGTCTTCCAGTAAAAAAAAAGTCCAACACTCAATGGTTTCACTGGTGAATTCTGCCACTTATAGAACTAATACCAATTCTACTCAAACTATTTCAAAAACAATAGAGGAGAAGGGAATACTTCCAAACTCATTCTACAAGGCCATTATTACCCTAATACTAAAACCAGACAAAGACACATATAAAAAAGAAAATTACAGGCCAATATCTCGGGTAAATATTGCTGCAAAAATCCTCAAAAAAAATGCTAGCAAACTGAATTCAACAGTACATTAGAAAGATCATTCATCATGACCAAGTGCAATTTATCCCTGGGATGTAAGGATGTTTCAACATACACAAATTAATCAATGTGATACATTGTATCAACAGAGTGAAGGTTAAAAACCACATGATCATTTCAATTGATGTTGAAAAAGAATTTGGTGAAATGCAACATCCATTCATGATGAAAACCCTCAAAAACTGGGTATAGAAGGAACATACTCCAACATAATAAAAGTCATGTATGACAGACCCACAGCTAGTATCATACTTAATGGGGAAAAATAGAAACTCTTTCCTCTAAGATTTGTAACATGACAGGGATTGAACTGGAAGTACTAGCTAGAGCAATTAGACAAGAGAAAGATATACAGGACATCGGAATTGAAAGGAAGGAGTCAAGGTATTCTTATTTGCTGATAGTATGATCTTATATTTTGAAAAACCTAGACCCTGCAAGGAAACTATTAGAAATGATAAACAAATTTGGTAAATTTTCAGGATACAAAAATTAACTTACAAAATCAGTAGAATATCTATATGCCAACAGTGAACAATGTGTAAAAGAAATTTTAAAAGTAATCTCATTCACAACAGCCATACATAAAGTTAGATACCTAGAAATTAACTTATCCAAATAAGTGAAAGATCTCTATAATGAAAACTATAAAATGCTGATAAAGGAAATTGAAGAGAACACCAAAAAATGGAAAAATATTTCATGTTCATGGATTGGAAGAATCAATATAGTTGAAGTGTTCATACTAAAGCAATTTACAGATTTAATGCAATCCCTATCAAAATACCAATGACATTCTTCACAGAAATAGAAAAAACAATTCTAAAATGTATATGGAACCACAAAAAAACCATAATAGCTAAAGCTATCTTAAGCAGAAAGAACAATACTGGAGGAATCATGTTACCTGATTTCAAATTATACTACAGAGCTACAGTAACCAAAACAGCCTGGTACTAGCATAAAAACAGACACATGAACCAATTTAACAGAATACAGAACCCAGAAACAAATTCATACACCTACTGTGAACTTATTTTTGACAAAGGTTCCAAGAACATATACTAGGGAAAAGACAGTCTCTTCAATAAATGATGCTGGGAAAACTGGATGACCAAATGCCAAAGGATAAAACTAGACTCCTATCTCTTGCCATATTAGAAAATAAAATAAAAATGGATGAAAGACTTAAATCTGAGACCGAAAACTATGAAACTACTACAAGAGAACATTGAAGAAAATTTCCAGGACATTGATCTGGACAAAGATTTTCTGCTTAATACCCCACAAGCACAGGCAATGAAAGCAAATATGGACAAATGGGATCACATCAAGTTAAAAAGCTTCTGGACAGCAAAGTGCAGAGAAAACCCACAGAATGGGAGAAAAATATTTGTAAACTACCCCTTTGACAAAGGATTAATAGAATACATAAGGAGCTCAAACAACTTTATAGGAAAAATATCAAATAACTTGATCAAAACATGGGCAAATGATTTGAATAGCCATTTCTCAAAAGAAGACTTACAAATGGCAAACAGGCAACTGAAATGATGCCCTACATCACTGATCATCAGTGAAATGATGATCAAAAGTACCATGAGAAATCATCTCATCCCATTTTTAAATGGCTTGTATCAAAAAGACAGGTAATAACAAATACTGACAAGGATGTTAAGAAAAGGCAACCATTATATACTGTTGGTGGGAATGTAAATTAATCCAAGAACTATGAAGAATAGTTTGGAGATTTCTCAAAAACCTAAAAATTGAGCTACCATATGATCCACCAATCCCACTGCTGGGTATGTAACCAAAAAAAAAAAAAAAGGAAATCAGTATATCAAAGATATGCACTCCTATGTTTGTTGCAGCACTGTTTACAACAGCTAAGATTTGGAAGCAATCTACGTGTCCATCAGCAAATGAAGTGATAAAGAAAATGTGGTGCACATACACAATGGAGTACTACTCAGTTATAAAAATGGATGAGATTCTGTCATTTGCAGAATGGATGGAACTGGAGATCATTATGTTAAGTGAAATAAGCCAGGCACAGAAAGACATACATCGCATATTCTCATTTATTTATGGGATCTAAAAATCAAAACAATTGAACTCATGAACATAGAGACCAAAAGGATGGTCGCCAGAGGCTTGGAAGGGTAGTGTGGCATTAGGGAGGAGGTGGGGGTAGTGGGGGTAGTTAATGGTACAAAATATAAAAAGTATAAATAAGGCCTACTCTTTGATAGCACAATAGGTTGACTATAGTCAATAATAATTTAAGTGTATATTTTTAAATAACTTAAATAATGTAATTGGATTGTTTGTAACTCAGAGGGTAAATACTTGAGGGGATAGATATCCCATTGGCCATGATGTGCTTATTTCTCATTGCATAACTGTATCCAAATATCTCTTGTACCACATAAATATATACACCTACTATGAACCCACAATTTTTTTTTAAATACACCAAAATGTCTTAGAAAAAATTATGGTGAAAGAACATATTTATTAACCATTTCTGGTTTGCAAATGAAAGGAACTCCAATGAAACTGTCACCCAGCAGGAACTCTTTAAAATTCTGATGTATTTATCTTGGAATTTGTCCTGGGCTTATGAGTATGATACAGGAATAATCCAGAAAACAGAAGGCCATTTACTAAAAATGACCATAGCAGATGCTGGGTTTCATGCTGAAGCATTCTGAGTACTTTAGTCCTTTGAATTACTTTCTTTCCATGCAGTAACTGCATCCTAGTACATTTATTCAACATGAAAAGTGGGAGTGGTTTTTAAAAGTATAGAGTCTGCATGCCCTGTGTTCTACTGACCTGATTGGTAAACATTTTCTGAGTTTCCAAAAGGACGAAAGTCAATTGAAAAGTAGTGAGAAAGAAAAAGCAAAAGTAGGATTAAATAATGTAAACAGAAATAAGATTATGTAGAAAATGCAAGTTATTAAGTCTATATTCTTGCTAGGATGGCTCTCAAATTGAAATCCAAGGCTTGTACCAGTAAAAGTGAGAAGAGAAATATTGCCGATTATACAATGCATTGTGACCAAAGATAAAAGCTGTCCTGTTGCTTTAGAGAAGCACAGCTGCCACTTATGCAATGCAATGTCCTGAAATATTTCTCATAGGAATCATCATAGAAAATATGATGTATATGCTGAGAAAACACGTTAAATCATCTTCATAAATGACATTTATATTAGAAAATCTCTTCACATTTCAAGTCAAGAAATATAGAAATCTTATCAAACAAGACCTTTTTTTGGCTTAAAGACACTTGGTGTACTAGAAACTACTTAGAACATTCATCATGAGAGCAAATAGAAGGTGATTGTGAAACAAGTGACCTTAAAGCCTTGAAATTTGACTGTTGAGACATGTCACAGCTCTGTGACAACTACAGCAGTGCCAGCACAGGTCCTTGATTATATTACAAAAATAAAATCTCATAACGATGACAATCACTGCTGACAAGAATGCCCTTTTTTCATCCTTCTCAGTAGTGACATACCCAGTGTGTCAAATTTAGAGACCCAACAGAATTTTTGGAACAGAACAGGGCTCACCATTTTCTTGCTTTATAGTAGAATGCAATGAGGGAGCAGACTATCGCGTATTTGAAGCATACAGCCTACCTGGTTCCATGTACTGTTGCTTATTAGTTGTACTCTCTCCCTCCCTTGCTCCTTTCCTTCCTTAATTTTTTCTTTTCTTCCTTCCTTTACACACCACTGATTTAAAATGTGTTCAATATGTAGTTTGTGCCAGGGAAATCTTTAGAAAGTAAGCAGTTAGGAAAGCATGTGTTATGTTTTATGAGCTAAAAATGCAATTATGTTTTGAGAAAAGATGAAAAAAAAAAGGAATTTTCTAGCTTTTTCTGGGGCCATCAAGAAAGACATGTCAGATGCATCTTTGAGGATAAATAACGATTCACCAGAAGAATCAGATGGAAGAAGAAACAGGCTTTGATAACTCCAGAGCTTTGAAAGAGCATATTATGTTCTGGAAACTGCAAGTATTTTCAGTGTCTGGAGAACAAGAGGCATATGTGTGACTGCAAAAGATAAACCATTATTTACATACTACTGACCCTCAAATTTAGTTTGTTGATAATGGAGAGTGATTGAAATGTTTAAAGCAGGATATTGACATGAGTATATTTGTGTTTTAAATAGTGGCAAGTTGGAGGGGAGGTAGAGAGGTCAAGTTTGAAGGAGGAAATTCAGTTAACATGGAAACATAGAAAAGGAGTATGATGAAGTGAAAGGAACATGGGTTTTAAAACAGAAACCATGGTATAAATCCCGACAGATAACAGTAGTAACTGAGGTTGATATGGCACTTCAGAAATTAAGTATTTTAAATGTTTTATCTTCTTTAGTTCAATTGTTCAGCTGTGTTCAAGAGGCTCTCAGCATCTTGAATGTCTTAGAATCCAGCTGTCGTTTTCAATATACTATGTAATTTTATAGTCCAGTCAGGCAATATCCTTTTGGCAGAATTATTTTTTTAATGATTCCATTTGGAAAATATGTTAGCATTCCTCTTAGATAAAAATATCAATTTGATGAATAAAAATCAATGTATTGATTTCCACTTAGTATAAAGAATATAAATTTGTAGAAAACGCAATCGTAGAGTTTAGCCTTTTTATATTATAAGATACTTGAAGATCTTTGCATTCTTGCTAGAACCATAATTACCTCTTGAATATAACACTTCTTTAAAAACTCAGTAATATACATGTTGAAGTTACACAAGGGAAGATAAGTTAAACCAGAAAGCTGCTTAGTGAGCAAAGAAACATAATCAGGAGGGAAAAAAATGTATTCAATTACTTAATGTTGTATGAAAATAATCTGTTAAATCTATTTCCAAAATGCTCATCTGCTATTGAACTGGACAGTGTGATTTTTTTAATGTAAATTAAGATATTCATGTGATTTCGATAGAATAGGTTTTATAATTTATAATTTAGAAAAAAAATGTAGAATTTGTAGTTATGCCCCCAATGGTTCTGCAATTGTTTATCTCATCTGTCTATTCAGTAAGGAATAACTACTGTTAAAACACAAAAGATCTGGACTTCCACTTCCAATCAAGATGGCAGAAACCCTCTGCAGCCTATCTCTTCCACTGACTACAATTTAAAACCCTGGGAAAAATACAGAAAGCAACGTACCTGAGACTTCTGAAAAGTGATCGATGATTAATAACAGGTAGATTGGGGCAGGAAGGCAAAACACTGAATAACAACATGGCAGTTAAGAGTTCCTTGCATTTTTTTCTCCATCTTTATCTCTCAGCTTTGACACAATGGTAGTCCAAATTGAGAAACTATGTAACACACAGCGAACTCCAAGAAAAATTTATCTTTCTGGCCAGAGGTCTGGGGAAAAAGGAAGCTGCGAGCCAGGAAGTGTGAAGAGGGTAAATCCTTATTTGTTTTTTTCTGTATTTTCCTTAAAGCCCTACCCTGAGGCCAACCTGAGTCATGGGACAACAATGTTATATTGCTGCGGTGATGGCCTTGGGTATTTAAAATCCTATAGAGAAGGATTTTTCCCCTGGATAGAGAAACTAGAAAATGTATCCTTTGTTGTACAGAGTGTGAAGAGACCTCGCATTAATATTTCTCTCTCTTTCACTCATTGCTTCACTCCAAAAGGTAGATTCAATTGTAAACAACGGCTTAACCGAATGGGAAGCTAAACCTCTGATAAAGACCTGCATTTCTGGGCAGCAAAACTAGAAAAGGGGGTTTCTCTCTCACTGAGAGTGGGAGAGTGTGGGAGAGATTGTGTATGAACCAATACCAGTTCTGGGCTCACTGCTAAGCTGTGCATACATGGAACACATCCAAAGATTCGTGACAGCAATTTTGGAATTAAATTAAAGTGTAAACTACTGTCCAAGTTCCAGACAGAATCTGAGTTGCACATGTGTCAGGTTCATCCAAATAGCACAGCAAAGGCTTTAAAAACTGATCTGAAGTTAGAACCACTCCCCTTGGGAGGTGCAAGAGAATTTGGAGTTTATACCCAACTGGGTTGATTGCCTGCTAAAAGAAACAAATAATCAGCATTCTACCCAAAGTTGCTTTAAAAATATAATACTCAAAATATGTAGAATAAAATCCAAAGTTACTCAACATACTCAGAAGTATGAAACTATGACAAATTATCAGGGAAAAGACAACACAGTAACCTCAAGAAAATCGTGTTGAAATAATCAGATAAACATTTTAAAGCAGTTATTAGAACCACGTTCCATTAGGTAGAAATACAAAGTTTTTAGATGAATAGGAAGATAATAATTCTTAGTTGAGAAATAAAAAAAACTATAAAAAAGACCAAATGGAAATATTAGAACTGAAAAATCAGAACAAAAAAAAATTTTATTGGATAAGCTCAATAGCAGAAAAAAAATAAATGAAGAAAAAGTCATTAACCATAAATATAGAACAATATAATTTATCATATTTGAAAACTAGAAAGAAAAAAATAATGGACAAAGCCTCGGGTATATGTGGAAAATATTAAAATGTTTAACATTTGTGTTATTTGATTCTCTGAAGGATGGGATAAAGGCATGGATGAAGAAAAAATAAACAATGACTAGAAACACCCCAAATTTGATAAAATAAATACATTTACAAATTCAAGAAGCTTAGTGAACACAAAATAGGAAAAACTCAATGAAAAAAAGTTCAGATACATTATATATAATCACACTTTTGAAAACCAAAGTTAGAAAAAAATCTTAAAGAAGCTGGAGGAAAATGACACATTATATATCAGGAAACAATAGCTAAAACTAATGTGAATTTCTCTCCTAAAGCTATTGAGCCAGAAGATGGTGAAAAAATACAGTTAGAGTGCTGGGGGAAAAAAGATGTTCAATCTGTATTGTATATCCAGTAAATATATCTGTCAGGAATAATGGAGAAATAAACATATTATTAGACTTAAGAAAAACTAAGAGACTGTCATCAGTATATTTGCTTTAAAACAAATAGAAAAGGAAATTTTTATGATGGAGAGATATAGTCCCAGAGGAAACCTTGGAAGTTTAGAAATGAAGAATTAAAAACAGAATTGGTAATAGGAAAATTGTAATAGGATTTTTTTTCACTCATGAATTATTTAAAACATTTATGACTGTTAAAAGCAAAACTCACAACATTGGGATTACTTTAAAGTATACAGGTGTAACTGTCTCTTATACACATCTCAAGTTGGAGGGGAAGTAGAGAGGTCAAGTCTGAAGGAGGAAATTCAGTTAACATGGAAACATAGAAAAGGAGTATGATGAAGTGAAAGGAGCGTGGGTTTTAAAACAGAAACCATGGTATAAATCCCGACAGATAACAGTAGTAACTGAGGTTGATATGGCACTTCAGAAATTAAGTATTTTAAATGTTTTATCTTCTTTAGTTCAATTGTTCAGCTGTGTTCAAGAGGCTCTCAGCATCTTGAATGTCTTATAATCCAGCTGTTGTTTTCAATATACTATGTAATTTTATAGTCCAGTCAGGCAATATCCTTTTGGCAGAATTATTTTTTTAATGATTCCATTTGGAAAATATGTTAGCATTCCTCTTAGATAAAAATATCAATTTGATGAATAAAAATCAATGTATTGATTTCCACTTAGTATAAAGAATATAAATTTGTAGAAAACGCAATCGTAGAGTTTAGCCTTTTTATATTATAAGATACTTGAAGATCTTTGCATTCTTGCTAGAACCATAATTACCTCTTGAATATAACACATCTTTAAAAACTCAGTAATATACATGTTGAAGTTACACAAGGGAAGATAAGTTAAACCAGAAAGCTGCTTAGTGAGCAAAGAAACATAATCAGGAGGGAAAAAAATGTATTCAATTACTTAATGTTGTATGAAAATAATCTGTTAAATCTATTTCCAAAATGCTCATCTGCTATTGAACTGGACAGTGTGATTTTTTTAATGTAAATTAAGATATTCATGTGATTTCGA
The DNA here is from genome assembly GCF_000951045.1 of Mandrillus leucophaeus. Lineage (NCBI taxonomy): Eukaryota > Metazoa > Chordata > Mammalia > Primates > Cercopithecidae > Mandrillus > Mandrillus leucophaeus. The sequence goes on from NW_012104310.1 coordinate 492,363, forward strand.
TAGAATAGGTTTTATAATTTATAATTTAGAAAAAAAATGTAGAATTTGTAGTTATGCCCCCAATGGTTCTGCAATTGTTTATCTCATCTGTCTATTCAGTAAGGAATAACTACTGTTAAAACACAAAAGATCTGGACTTCCACTTCCAATCAAGATGGCAGAAACCCTCTGCAGCCTATCTCTTCCACTGACTACAATTTAAAACCCTGGGAAAAATACAGAAAGCAACGTACCTGAGACTTCTGAAAAGTGATCGATGATTAATAACAGGTAGATTGGGGCAGGAAGGCAAAACACTGAATAACAACATGGCAGTTAAGAGTTCCTTGCATTTTTTTCTCCATCTTTATCTCTCAGCTTTGACACAATGGTAGTCCAAATTGAGAAACTATGTAACACACAGCGAACTCCAAGAAAAATTTATCTTTCTGGCCAGAGGTCTGGGGAAAAAGGAAGCTGCGAGCCAGGAAGTGTGAAGAGGGTAAATCCTTATTTGTTTTTTTCTGTATTTTCCTTAAAGCCCTACCCTGAGGCCAACCTGAGTCATGGGACAACAATGTTATATTGCTGCGGTGATGGCCTTGGGTATTTAAAATCCTATAGAGAAGGATTTTTCCCCTGGATAGAGAAACTAGAAAATGTATCCTTTGTTGTACAGAGTGTGAAGAGACCTCGCATTAATATTTCTCTCTCTTTCACTCATTGCTTCACTCCAAAAGGTAGATTCAATTGTAAACAACGGCTTAACCGAATGGGAAGCTAAACCTCTGATAAAGACCTGCATTTCTGGGCAGCAAAACTAGAAAAGGGGGTTTCTCTCTCACTGAGAGTGGGAGAGTGTGGGAGAGATTGTGTATGAACCAATACCAGTTCTGGGCTCACTGCTAAGCTGTGCATACATGGAACACATCCAAAGATTCGTGACAGCAATTTTGGAATTAAATTAAAGTGTAAACTACTGTCCAAGTTCCAGACAGAATCTGAGTTGCACATGTGTCAGGTTCATCCAAATAGCACAGCAAAGGCTTTAAAAACTGATCTGAAGTTAGAACCACTCCCCTTGGGAGGTGCAAGAGAATTTGGAGTTTATACCCAACTGGGTTGATTGCCTGCTAAAAGAAACAAATAATCAGCATTCTACCCAAAGTTGCTTTAAAAATATAATACTCAAAATATGTAGAATAAAATCCAAAGTTACTCAACATACTCAGAAGTATGAAACTATGACAAATTATCAGGGAAAAGACAATCAACACAGTAACCTCAAGAAAATCGTATTGAAATAATCAGATAAACATTTTAAAGCAGTTATTAGAACCACGTTCCATTAGGTAGAAATACAAAGTTTTTAGATGAATAGGAAGATAATAATTCTTAGTTGAGAAATAAAAAAAACTATAAAAAAGACCAAATGGAAATATTAGAACTGAAAAATCAGAACAAAAAAAAATTTTATTGGATAAGCTCAATAGCAGAAAAAAAATAAATGAAGAAAAAGTCATTAACCATAAATATAGAACAATATAATTTATCATATTTGAAAACTAGAAAGAAAAAAATAATGGACAAAGCCTCGGGTATATGTGGAAAATATTAAAATGTTTAACATTTGTGTTATTTGATTCTCTGAAGGATGGGATAAAGGCATGGATGAAGAAAAAATAAACAATGACTAGAAACACCCCAAATTTGATAAAATAAATACATTTACAAATTCAAGAAGCTTAGTGAACACAAAATAGGAAAAACTCAATGAAAAAAAGTTCAGATACATTATATATAATCACACTTTTGAAAACCAAAGTTAGAAAAAAATCTTAAAGAAGCTGGAGGAAAATGACACATTATATATCAGGAAACAATAGCTAAAACTAATGTGAATTTCTCTCCTAAAGCTATTGAGCCAGAAGATGGTGAAAAAATACAGTTAGAGTGCTGGGGGAAAAAAGATGTTCAATCTGTATTGTATATCCAGTAAATATATCTGTCAGGAATAATGGAGAAATAAACATATTATTAGACTTAAGAAAAACTAAGAGACTGTCATCAGTATATTTGCTTTAAAACAAATAGAAAAGGAAATTTTTATGATGGAGAGATATAGTCCCAGAGGAAACCTTGTAAGTTTAGAAATGAAGAATTAAAAACAGAATTGGTAATAGGAAAATTGTAATAGGATTTTTTTTCACTCATGAATTATTTAAAACATTTATGACTGTTAAAAGCAAAACTCACAACATTGGGATTACTTTAAAGTATACAGGTGTAATACATATGACAAACATAACAAAAATAAAGAAGTGTAAAATACACTCATATGGTTGTAAGGCTCCTGTACATCCATAAAGAAGTAAATATTTATTTTAAGTGTATTTATAAATAAATAAATATTTATTCTAAGGAGACTGTGGAAAGGTAAGTATTAGATTACATCCTCTATAGAAGCCACTAATAAATTGATACAAAACATTATAGCCTAAATGACAGTAGGGAAATTAAAGTGTAATACCAAACATGCTCAAGTAATTAAAAAGAAGGCAGGAAAGGAGGATCGGAAACAGAAGAAACAAACAGAAAAATAATGAAATATTCTTTATAATTACTTAACATATAAATAGTCTAAACATTAATTTAAATATAGAGACTGTTAGATTTGATTTTAAAAAACACAATTAAATCCTGTATACAAGAAACCCATTTTAAATATAATAATATGAATTGATTAAAAGTTACAGGTTAGGAGAGGATATATCATACAAATACTAATCAAACTAAAGATGGGGTAGCTATATTGATATTATGCAAAATAGACTTCTGAACAAGAAAAATTTCCAGAGAAAGTAAGATATTAAATAATGATAAGAGAGTAAATTCACCAAGATGTAGCAATCCTCAATGTGTATGCACCTAACAACAAAGATACAAAATAGATGAAGTGAAACATGATCAAACTAATAGGAAAAATATACAAATCTGCAACTGTAGTTGAAAAATTCAACTCTCTACTCTTAGTAATTGACAGAACAAGCAGACCAGAAAATCAACAAAGGTATATAAGTCATGAACAATGCTATAGATCTATTTGACCTAACTGATGCTTATTTAACACTGCTAAAAAAAGCAGGATACATATTCTTTTCTAGATAACATGGAGAATTCAAGATAAACCATAATCTGTGACATAAAACAAATCTTAACAACTGTAAAAGACCTGAAAACATACAAACTGTGTTATCTTACCGTAATCACATTAAAATAGAAATCAAAAAGAAAAAGATGTCTGTAAAATTCACTAAACGTTTAGAAGTTTAACTTTTAAATAATCTTGGTCAAAAAGGAAGTTTATGAGGAAATGATAAAATATTTGCAACTGATGAAAAATAAAAACACCATATCAAAAAATACAGGATACAGAAAAAAGAGTTATTCAAGGCAAATGTACAGCATCAAATGCCTACATTAAAAAGGAAAAATTATTCAAATCAATAATCTAAGTTTCAACCTTAAAATACTAGAAAAAAGAGAAAAAAAACTAGCAGAAGTAAAAAATTACCAATATCAGAAATACAATATATCAGATTGTGCAGACATTTGCCATTATTATGAGAGAACTTGAGCAAGCTTTCATATGTTTAAAGGTCATTGGTCTATATTTTACTTTAAACTTCTGTTCATACTTTTTGCTCATTTTCTATCAGCTTTCATATTTTGAAAATAATTTTTATAAGAGTTTTTACATGCTAGTGAGAGAGTACTACATTCGTGATATGTGTTACCAGTATTTTCTGTACATTTGATTTTTTGAGTTTGCCTTTGATAATTTTCTATGCAAAATATTGTATTTTTTACTATTATATGGCTGAATTTATTGATCTTTTTAGTGCAACAAGGTTTTGAGTATTCTTTAAATGTTCCTAATGCTGGGTTAAGAAAGAATTCACTAATATGTTTTCTAGTATTACTATTTTTCTATTTTTTTTTTGCATTTAGATCACTGATACTTTTAAGTTTTTCTTATGTGTAGTGTGAGATATGAGACTTGTTTTATCATTTACAAATGGCTGTCCAGTTGTCTCAATTTAATTAAAAATGTTTATCTTTTACTCAGCGATGTTAAAGTGCTACCTTTATCATATTCTATCATTATGTACTTGCTTTATGTGCTTCTGGAATATTTATTCTATTCCACTGGTCTGTTTTTCCATGTGCCAATATTACAAGATATATTACAGAGGCTTTAGGTGTTTCAGTGTCTGGTGGGGCTTGTCCCCTTTTATTGCTTATTTCCCTTTCCATTCCAGTGCTGGAATTACAGGCACCTGCCATCACACCCAGTTAATTTTTTGTATCTTTAGTAGAGATGGGATTTCACCATGTTGGTCAGGCTAGTCTTGAACTCCTGACCTCCAGTGATGCACTCGCCTCGGCCTCCCAAAGTGTTGGGATTACAGACATGAGCCACCGTGCCCAGCCTGATTTGAAACATTTTAAACGATTTATGCAGCATTGGGATTTCATGATCATTGAAAGTATTCATGAATTTATCTGTGAAACCATCTGATCTTTGTGCTTTCTATTGGATAATCTTTGACATTTTTCTCTATTTCTTCTTGGGATAACTGTGTTTAATAATAGTAAATTGTATTTTTTCTAGGAAATTTTCTATTTTACACAGGTTTTCTAATGTATTCATACATAAATAATATAGTCTCTGGAGATTTTTATTTTTATTTCCTTTGTGTCAATGCACAGCAAAAGTTTGGTGTGTTTTCTGATACTGTGATTCTGTTTTTGTCTTTTAACTTCCAGTCCTGTTCCTTCTTGCTTTTCACTGCCAATCTCTAAATGATGCCTTCCTTTTTTAACTCACACCACTTTCCCCCAGAGGCAGTGCCTTCTTAAGTGGTGCCATATCTAGTCCCAAACAATTTTAATCACTTCCTTTCAACTCTCCAGTACCTGACACTTCGCTCTATCATGTGTGTTCTCAGTATATCAGCTTCTAGGGTGGAACCTTCTCTCTCTGGGGTGACTGGTTTATGTTCCATCACCTCTCTGACCCTCTCCCCTTTTTTTATTCTCCATAAAATTAGTCTCACTCTACTCTGATGTGGTCATGAAATTGGCTCTACTACTTTCTGGTATCTATTTCTTAAATTATGCAAAATGTTACTTTGGGCCTTTGTCTTCTGGTTATTCCCTATGTGAAGATTAAGCTTATTTAATTTGTTCTCCTTGTTTAAGTGTTTGGCTTACTTGCAGGATGTGTAGATAAATCTACTTTGACAGTTTCTATTATATTATCAGGTGCTGTTTATGAATTGATGTTTCTAATCTCTTTAAGAATCATGATAACTTTCTCCCACATAAAAGACTGTTAAACCTTTTTCTTCTGAAGAAAAAGAAGAAAGACTACAAATGAGATATTTGCATTTTGCTCACCTCACACCCTTTTATATTTCTTGGAGACCATATTTTTCAATGGATATATTGTTTTGTGATGTGTGAACATTTCTACTGTACTGAGGTTATGGCTTCTTCTTTTGAGAGATGAAATGCTCTCTGAGTCTTCTTTATTAAGCCTGCAAATCCTTTTGATGTAGTTGGAGTTGAATAGATTGCAAAACAGATGACAAATGGGGCACAGGTCAATGTTAATAGAACCATCTTTCTCTAAAATGAATGAGAACAGGAAAAATAAATGGTATGACCTATTCAGAATTATTGTGGGTGGAATTCTATAATTAAACAATAAGAGAGAGCGAGAGCATACAATGTTTGCCCTGAATTTTGAAAACTTTTGAAAATTTGCAACTGCAATCTCATTTTTTTGACCACATTTTTGGTATATACATTAAGGTACATGAGGCAGTTTGCTAGAAAATGTAAAAACAACGTATTTCAGTAAGCTCCAAGTAACTTCAAAGGAAGTTAATAATTGAAATAAGGAATGCAAGACAAAAATGACTATAATTAGATTAAAGGACAAACATGATTATAAGCAGAAGGTGAAAGCTGGGCCAAATCAATACAATTTCAGCTTAGATTTTACATATTAGCCTAGTGGGTGGGTGACAACTTAAAAGGATTATAGATGGCTGACAGAAAAAGAGTCAACTTCGTTGTTGGTAGAATGTTGGCATTCCAACAATCTTGGTATGTTTAGTGAAAGTAAAAGATAGTACTAATGATTTCAAATTGTCTTGAATTATTTTCAACTTACAGGCAATGTTTTCTGGATCATTCAAAGAAAAACTGTCTAATCCATACGTAAGTTTCCATGGATTTTTTTTTTTTAGTTAAATGGGTGAAAAATAGAGCCTTGCTATATATCAAACTCAGCTCTTCACTAAAGAAAGCCATAGTATCTGACCTCAAACCCTTCTTCTAAGCTTTCTGGAAATTTTCGTATTGGGAGTTCCTCAAAACTGTCTACATTCTTCAAAGATCCGAAGAGCAGCATATCACTTCAAGATAGAGTTATCCCTCATAATATAAACTTTCTATAATATTTACAGGGACATTTTCAGTCATTAAGACTGATCTATATGACATGATTAAAGAGGCAGAAAGAAAACTTTCAATACCTACAACCACCTGCCATTAATCCTTGATAAGATTTTTTTATGCTTTTGTGATAAGTTTATTTTAAATGGAAATGTAAGTGGCTAAAGTAGCACATTAATCTCTTATCAGTAATTTATTTATATAAATAAAGGATTAAAAATGTAATGGTAAAGAGATGAAAACACGAGGGTTCTGGGGGATGGGAAGAAAGAAGTATTAGGAGCTGATAATATTACGTGTATTTCATGAAGGTTAAAGAGCTCTCAGACAAAGCCTGCCATTTAGTTTACATCAAAATATCTAGACAGAAAATAAAATGTTGTTAGTCATCCAGTTGTTTTGACATTACACAGGCCATATAGCATTATGAAAAAATGAGTATTACTTTTCTGCTAGATGTTTCTCAGTGTATAATCACAGCCGTAAACATAATAATTTTTACCAAAGGTAGTTAGAATATGTCAATGTCATTAATTCAAGTTTTTAAAATACAGAAATTAAGAGCAAATTCATATTGTAAGTTATGAGCACACTGATC